>NC_045806.1:69058633-69359088 GCF_009873245.2 Balaenoptera musculus | reverse complement strand
TGAGCACAACAGTAAGCTGAGCCTTATAAATCCTCCTAGAGAATCTTCAAACCTGGGGATTATTTACTAAAATAACACTGACTGACTGAAATATGGAAAAAGTAAATTTTTTGGCAAAAAAAAAAATAAAAGGGCAGGGAATGAAAAAACTTTGGTGCTTGGGTGGCTGTGGAATCAACTATAGTATGGAATAACAGCTGAGATGCTGTCTGTTGTGAGAGGTATAAGTTATTTACGGAATTAAAAAATTCTTGGGAAAGTTGGCTTGTTGGATCACCTGGCTGCTTTTGGCCATGTTGGCTAAAATGGGGGGAAAAAGTGGATGTGATGTCTTTGGTTTTTGTTTTTTCCTCCTTGTGAGAGGTGAAAGGACCCTTAAATTCCTAAATGTGAGCTTTGGATGGGCCAAAAATGATAAAATGTTTGTGTTGCTATCTCTTTCAAGTGGAAGAAATAAAAGTTTAAGTCAGTTCCCAGGGATCCAGAAAATCTTTAGATAAACCAGAAAAAAATAAGGGGAGAACACTACAGTCATTTCTTCAGCCTAGCTGCTGTTGTTTCAACAGCCCTCCTCCCCTTGCATTCCAGGGCATATCTCCCTACAGCTGTAATTGTTAACCCTGTAAATTCTAAACTTACTGTTAAAGGTTTGAGTAAACTTCCAATCAAGGAGAAAACAAGTTTTAATTTTTCTTTTATTTTGTAGCTATTGTATCTGGATACATGATAAAGTGATATGAAAATATTAAATGCTTATAATATTATAAGTGCTAGAGGAATCACCCTGATCAGAAAAAGCATCACAAAAAGAGTTGTTAATGGGACAAAACTCTTTGCTTTTTGTCATTGGTAGCAGGTGAGCAGTTTGAAATTTAAATGTTTTGTGTATCGGAAATGGAACAAATCCCCATAACTGTTAATTTTTACTATTATTTTTACCTATCAGAGCCTTTCACAAAAAGGAGACAACATAAAATGAGAGTCAGTCTCTAGATGAATAGAGTTGAAGTTTTAAAAAGCACCTCTTAATTGCCAATGAATACTTGTTACATCAGATGTCTGACAGTGCCTGATAGCTTTCTGACCTGATGTGTGTATTTTTGAGCAGGTTAATTTGAATTCTAAGAGTGGCAAGATAAAGACTTAGGAAAGTCCTCCTCATCACTTGGACTTGAAACACAGCTACGTGGCCCTGTGCAGTGTCTTGATTTTGCTGCTTCTGAAAGAAAGTCACTTTTTTTTTTTTTGAAATCCTGAATTCACAGATCCTTATCGTCTGGACTTATCTCTAAGCTGGAATCTGATACTGTCTGCTGTGAAGTTGTTTTAGCTCCAACACTAGCTATGACAAACTGAAATCTGGCAAAATCTCTCCAATCAATGAACGGAACTAAGACTCTGAGTTTCAGATTTAGGATACCGCTCAATATGGCCATAAACTATGAAAGCATCATGGATGATGGCTGACTGTCTGAGTCACATACAAATGCATACAGGAAAGAGTTTGTCCTCTGATGAGATCATTTAAAATAAAAATACTACTAATATCTACATTTCTGATACAGAGACTAATTGCATTCCTATCTTGTGACTCCTGCCCAAAGTGTAAGTTGGAGGAGGGCACACTACAGGTTATAGGATGTCTCTGCTCATTCCTGATGGACCTGACTCTGGACTCCTTCTGTCTCACTGCTGTTGACTTGTTGACTTCCAGAGTAGTTGAAGTTTGCAACAATGGACTGATTGCTTGACTCTACTCCCTTCATCTTTCTCTTGGTACTCACACCTTAATATAGAAAATTGTTCACTAAATGCAGCTGTACCCAGAAAAGAATTGATTTTTTTCTATGCTCCTCATCAGATAAATGATCAGGATGAAAAGGGTGGGAGATTATGTACCAATTTTGAAAATTCAGGATTTTCTCCTGACCAGTTCCTAAACATAGTGTGTTTTTCTATTTTCTATAGAAAGATGATTTTCTATAAAAATGCTTTTGTACCTCTTGCATGCAACCCATCCAGACAAAGGTCTGGGTGAAAGTAGGGGACGATTGAATATGAAATGTAAATATTATTGAACGAGACACACTGATTTTATAACAATAGAGAAAAAATAAACCCTGACACCTGGGGAAGCATGGGTGTGTGTAGGGGGGAGCATTAATAATCTTTGTTTATCAAAACTGTTCCTGGAAGCTTTTCCTTCTTCCTGAAGGAAAACTCCCTGTGTTGACTTTCTAAGTTGCTGTGAACTCTTTGAATTCAAACTGACTGCTAAGCGTAAGATCAAACCTAAGAATGCTGATTATGAGACAGTAGTGAGTGGCCCTAGCTCCTGCACTTTCCACATAAAACACCTCCAGATGTCGTCCATGCTTCTGAGAGGATAAATTGGTGTCATGGACAAGCAAAACTGTTTTGAACTGACTGCCTTAAGGCAACCCATTTGAAACTGTGAGAAGGCAGTTAGCTAGATATGAGCAGAGAAAGGAGGGACACGGGAAAGGTGGCAGGAAACCACACATCTTGTGCTGACAGGGGTTCTAGAGGCAGACAAAGAAAGGTGGGAAAAAGCGGGAGTCTCTGGTGTCTGAATGTAACCTTTTGCTCATTATGCCCTCATTACAATGAAATTAGCCTTGCAAATAAGAAGTACCTATCATGCACTGACACTATGACACTTCTGATCAAGACTAAATAAGGAGAAAAAACCCTGCTCCCCTTGGGAAGGTAGAGCTGTGATGAAAATCAGGAAATACGACCCCAAACCTCTCCCTCCTCAGTGAATATTTAGCCAATTATTTTCACAGCCCATATAACCAGTTCCTTGTGAAAGGAACTCAGGGCTGCTACTCACCTGAGCCTGCCCACTCTCCTTCCTGAGAGTGTACTATGCTTAATAAATAAATCATTGCTTTGCTTTCTTGACCTCTATCTCTCGTTTGAATTCTTCCTGCAACAAGACAAGAACCTACTCTCTGGTAACAAAACCAACTGAACTCAACTGAAAATCCTAGGGCAGAAAGCCTTATGGAGGGAGGCCACAGTGGGGTTCCTGTTAACCTGTATTGCTTGACTAATTTATGTCCTGTTTGGGATGTGTTTCCAAGGGTTCAATGTGTGCCCTTTGGGACTGTACTTCTTGTGTGTGTACCCTATTATGATACTGTCTTGGCTCTGCAAGGCTTTCAGGTCAGCTCCAACTTAGGCAGTGTTATACTATGCTTGAATTGATACCTTGGACCAGATAAAAAAGGTGAATATGGAAACTCGAGGAGGATGCAATCTAGTTTTATAAGATAGATCTTTCTGATTAATGATTTTTGTTTTAGCTGGATAAATCAAGGAATCCTAAAGGGCATAACTGGGATTAATACTGCAGGTTGATAGTACCCTGTTGGGTGGGGTCCTACTATTAATGATTTTCTAAGACACCCCGGCTAAGGGTCAAGTGGGTGGACTATGCAGAAAAGGGTTAACATAGGAGTCCTGAGACTGTTATACTTAGAAAGGCCCACTTGCAAGGTTGGCCCTTGGTTAGCATCTAGGAACTTGAATTTTAAGAAGATTCCTAACATTCCCAGAATGTATAAGAATGGTTTACTACACCTAAACTGTTTGTACAAACAATGTGGTTTATGGTGAACACCTGCTTTCTTTCTGAAGTTCTGGTATTCTCGTACATGCTAGGCAGAGGGTACCTACATGACCAGCCTCCAGTATAATTCCTGGGAACTGGGGATATTGAATTTGGGCAAGAAAACATGCAGAACTTCATGGACTCACTTCCCTGTGGAACTTGTGGAAATTATTTTAAAACACCAACAATTTAAAATCTCTGGAAATAGTCTAAAGGGCATATAAGAAATAAAAAATATCTCTTCAAGAAAATCTATCAATATTCGGTAAGAAAAGAAAGTTTGTGGCATTTGAAACAAGAGTGCTCCCTCCCTCCCCTTTCCCAATACAGCAAGATGGAAATTATTACAGACAGGTGCAGCCAAGAACACAGGGCTACCTCTCCCCCAAGCTCTTCATTGGAGGGCTTTTTCCTTCAGAGGAGCAGGATGTCAGCATTTCTTATCATGCTTCCAGCTACCTGTTGCTGAGGCTAAGGTCCAGGAGAATGTGGCCAAGAGGTGGGGACTCCCTTCTTCCTGCCAGTCACCACTGATGGAACAGAGGTTCTATCTTGGGTGTGTTGTTGCTGAGATTACTGGAGCCCCAATTTTCTTCCTCTGAGCTCATAAAGCAGCAGTTCCCTGCCAAAAGAAGCAAGCCAAGAAAACTCGAGGCTACTGTCCACATCCACTGAAGGTCCTGAAGCAAGGGTATCACTCAGAGAGAAGTGCACCATTGTCCCTACCTCCAGCTCGAGAGTTTTGTCTCAGAGATTTTACCTGAGGAAAAAGCATGCCATAAAACAGATGGCTCCTAATCTCTTCCCAAAATAGCTGACTTCATTTGCAACAGAGCAAGGAGAAGTTCTAGACTAAGAGCACTCTAGGGTGTGGAGAAAAGGGAACCCTCCCACACTGTTGGTGGGAATGTAAGCTGGTGCAGCCACTATGGAAAACAGTATGGAGGTTCCTCAGAAAACTAAAAATAGACTTACCATATGATCCAGCAATCCCACTCCTGGGCATATATCCAGACAAAACTATAATTCAAAAAGATACATGCACCCCTATGTTCATAGCATCACTATTCACAATAGCCAAGACATGGAAACAACCTAAATGTCCAGATGAATGAATAAAGAAGATGTGGTACATATATACAATGGAATACTACTCAGCCATGAAAAAGAATGAAATAATGTCATTTGCAGCAACATGGATGCATCTAGAGATGATCATGCTAAGTGAAATAAGTCAGAAAGAGAAAGACAAATACCATACAATATCACTTATATGTGGAATCTAAAATATGACACAAACGAACCTAGCTACAAAACAGAAACAGATTCACAGACATAGAGAACAGACTTGTGGTTGCCAAGAGGGAGAGGGGAGGGGAAGGGATGGACTGGGAGTTTAGGGTTAGTAGATGCAAACCATTACATTTAGAATGGATACAAAACAAGGTCCTACTGTACAGCACAGGGAACTATATCCAATCTCTTGGGATAAAGCTTATGGAAAATAATATAAAAAAGAATGTATATATGTGTATAACTGAGTCACTTTGCTGTACAGCAGAAATTAACACAATATTGTAAATCAACTATACTTCAGTAAAAGAAAACAATAGAGATTGTGCTGAATGGCAATTGAGAGGAGACTGGTAAAGTCAGTGAAGATAAAGAATAAACTGTAGGTCAGCTAGTTTAAGGAGAAAACTGGGAAAATTGACAGCTAGGAGGAACACTCCTGGATTCAGACAAATATCAAACATGGACCTAAGGATATGTTCCTTCAAAGAAGACCAAATTTGATTGGATTAATCTTTAGAGCTTAAATTTATGCCCAGAGCCCTGTTGAAAACAGTAGGGCAATCAGCAGTCAATTAGTGGGTGTGTCTAGGGAATGAGACAGAGCCCTGCCAAAATCAAAATGAAGAGTCTGAAAATGAAATTCAGAACAAAATTCTTTTATAATAGCATCAAAAGAATAAAATACTTTGCAATAAATTGAACAAAAGAAGTTCAAAAATCATACTCTGAAAAGCACAAAACATCATTGAGAGAAATTTAAAAAGATCTAAATCAATGGAAAAACATTTCATGCTCACAGATCAGAAGACTTAATATTGTTGAGGTGACAATACTTCACAAATTGATTACAGATTCAATGCAATCTCTATGCGAATCTCAGTTGACTTTTTGCGTGTGATTTGACTAGCTGATCCTAAAAGTCATATGGAATTGCAAAAAGCTGAAATAGCCAAAACAATCTTGAAACATAGCAAAGTAAGAGAACTTATACTTCCGTATTTCAAAGCTTACTACAAAGCAATGGTAATTAAGACAGTGTGGTGTTGGCACAAGGATAAGCATAGAGATCAATGGAATAGAACTGAGATCTAGAAATAAAATCATGGGTCTCTGGCCAACTGATTTTTGACAAGGGTGCCAAGACCATTCCATAGGGAAATAATAGTCTTTTCCAGAAGTGATATTGGGTCAACAGGACAGCCACATGCAAAAGAATGAATTGTTCCTTTACATCACACCATACACAAAAAGTAACTCAAATGGATCAAACAACTAAATGTAAGAACTAAAATTATAATATTCTTAAAAAAACATAGGTGTAAATCTTCACAATCTTGGATTTGGCAAATGATTCTTATACATGACATCTACATTATGAGTGACAAAAGGATAAAAACAGATAATTTTGACATCATCAAAATTTTAAAAATTTGTGCTTCAAAAGACACCATTAAATGAAATGAAAAGACAACCCACAGAATGGGATAAAATATTTGCAAATCATATATCTGATAAAAAAAATGTTTTCAGAATATATAGAGAACTCTTATAACTCAATAAGAAAAAATAATAAAAATATAAAAGTAAAAAAGAGGATCCTAGTAGACATTTATCCAAGGAAGATATACAATGGTCAAAAAGCACAGAAGAAGATCCTCAACATCATTAGTCATCAAGGAAATAGAAACCAAAACTATTAAAGAAATATCATTTCACACCCACCAGGATGGCTATACAGAAGTCAAATAATGACAAGTCTTGAGGAGGATGTGGAAAAATAGGAATCCTCATACACTGCTGGTGGGAATTTAAAATTATGCAGTCACTTTGGAAAACAGTCTGCAGTTCCTTAAGCAATTAAACATCGAGTAACCAGATGACCTAGCAACTCAACTCCTAGGTATATATCTAGGAGAAATGGAAACATACCTCTATGCACACAAATGTTCATAGCATCACTATTCATAATAGCCAAAATGTGTAACCAACTCATATGTCCATCAGCTGACAAATACATAAACAATATGCAGTATATCTATACAATGGAATATTATTCAGTCATAAAAAGAATGAAGTACTGATACATGCTACAATATGGATTAACCTTGAAAGCAATATACTAGTTGAATGAATGTAGTCACAAAGGGCTATGTATTACATGATTCCATTCATATGAAATGTCCAGGACAGAGGAATCTATAGATACTTAAAGTAGATTAGTGGTTTCTTAGGGCCAAGGGGAGTGGAAAGGGTAGGCAGGTGATAACTATAGGGTACAGCATTAACTTTTATGGGGATAAAAATGATCCAAAATAGATGTTATGGTTGCACATATCTATACCTAAAACCATTGAATTGTGTAGTTTGATGGGTAAATTATGTGTCAATAAAGCTGTTAAAAAAGAAACACACTGAGCAAAAAACACCCGGAGCACTGATAATCTAATGAGCTTTCCTGGTAGACAACATTTCATACATGTTGTCATAATTTGTTGGTGGATGAATTAGATGAGTATTGTGTGACTCCAATGGGAGAGGACTCTTAGAACCTTGTACCTAGTTTTCGCTAGACTTCAATCCATATGCCTTTTCCTTTTATTAATTTTATTTTGTATCCTTTCACTGTAATAAATCGTAGCTTTGAGTACTATTGTGTGCTGAATCTAGTGAATCCTGCTAAAGAATTATTGGACCTGGATATTGTCTTAGAGATCCCTGATACAAAAGTTCTGGCTTAAATTTTTCCAAATATTGAATAAAATATATGAAATCCTTAGGCAATTTCTATTGAATACACTCACCTCTGTTATCAATTTGTTGCACAGAGTGTTGTCCTTCAGTTTCCTTTTCTTGGCCATGTGGAGGTGACAGGAAAATAGGCCTCCAAAAACCTATAAGCATATTAAATAGACTCAATTATTTTCCAATTCCTAACAAAAATAAGATTGTAGAAAGTAAAAAGTTATATGATTCTGAAGTGAAAAAATATTTCTGATAATATTATTTTTCTTCAAATATATCTATGAGTAATGATGATCCTCATTCCAATTTTCATGGAGTTTATTAAGGCAATATTGAAAGTTAAGTTAAAAATATTCTAGTATATACTGGTATATATTTCCTCATATAAATATTCAGCAGATCCTCAGTTAACTCTCTAAAAAAATTGTAGCCAGTTCTTGTCCTAATCAATGAAATATTGGGTATAAAATTGGCTAACAAGCACCTATTAGGATGAATACTATCAAAAACACAAAAAGTAACAAGTGTTGGTGAGGATGTGGAGAAATTAGGACCCTTATGCACTGTTGGTGGGCATGTAAAATGGAACAGCCATTATAGAAAACAGTATGGCGGTTCCTCAAAAAATTAAAAATAGAATTACTTTATGATCCAACAATTCTACTTCTGAGTATATACCCAAAATAATTGAAATTAGAATCTCAAAGATATATTTGTACATTCTTGTTTGGCATTATTCACATTAGCCAAAAGGTGGAAGTTACCCAAATGTCCATCAAAAGATAATGGACAAGCAAATTGTGATATATCCATACAATGGAATATTCTTTAGCCTTAAAAAGCAAGAAAATTCTGACACATGCAACAATATGGATCAACCTCAAGGACATTATGCTAATTGAAAGAAGCCAGGCACAAAAAGACAACTACTCTATAAGAGATAAATACTTATATGAGATACTTAGACTAGTCAAAATCACAGAGAAAGAAAGTATGATCGTAGGTACCAGGGACTGCTTGAAGTGGGGAAGGTGGGAGGTTATTGTTTAATGGGCACAGAGTTTTTGTTTTGTAAGATGAAAAGAGTTATGGAGATTGGTTTCAGAAAATGTGAATGTACTTAACACTACCGAACTGTACACTTAAAAATTAAGATAATAAACTTTATGTTACGTATATTTTACTACAGTTTTTTAAAAAATGGCTAACAATAGGCTGTGGTGGAATATGGAGGTGAGGGGATAGGAATATGTGTTCATGTCAGACATAATGGAGACTGCAGTTCAGTGATCCCAGAATGATAGTATTTGGTGTAAAAATTTAAAGTGCAACATAAATTCTAAACATCACTATGACTTATTAGCAAAGAAGTTGAGAAAATGAGTTAATATTATCAATGAGCTTTGGACTGTTCTCAGGAAAAGCATTTTGCAAAAAGGATAAACTAAAAATAAGGTGTTTTGCAACCAACTGTTCATTTATTTACAAAAAAAAAAACTATTATAATTTAGGGTCCATAGTTACAGGAGCAAAGAGACTTAATTCTGGGCCTGGGAGGTGCAGTGAAGCCACTGTTCTTCCTATCTCTTACTATAGGTTGGCATAGAGAAGGAACAGACATGGTGTAAGCTGACTTTAAGAGAAATGTATTGCTCATTTGGGAGTGAACGTGAAATAAGCAGCACAAAGAGCACTTTTTCTATACCCATGACCTCCAATTTTATTTCTGGGATTTTTCAACACATTTAGTTATCAGTTTATATTTTCAATATACAACAGCTGAAGAGTGGTGAAATACCCTAGCAAAATTTTGTTTTTATCTACCTGTGTATTGACCATTGCATGTTTTATATTAATAATAATCCATAAATTAGATAATTACAGTCCAATTACAAATGTTTAAAATGTGTCAAAGTCTCAAACAAAGTGTAATCTATTAGTTTCATGTGTAATAATATTCTCATCTCATTTAGATTGCAAACTTTATCAAGTCACAGATGTGGTCAAGATAACAGTATGCTAGGATTTTCTGTGCTCTAGCTTAGCCACTAATTACCTATGTAACATTTAGTGAAGTAGTCTGTCCTTGCCTGTTTCTTCATTTTTGAAGCAAGCACAATAATGTTATAGTGTACTAGCTCTTTCTAAATTAGAGAATATGAGGTAAAACAAGGGTCAAGATATAAGTAACATAATTAAATTGATTAAGAACTCAGGCTCTGGAGTCAGATAAACCTAGGGTCAAAGTCCAGGGCAAGTCACTTGAACACCTTAGCCTCACTTTTCTCACTGTAAAATTGGGATAGTACATACCTCTTAGAGCTGAAAGATAGTATGTCTTTATGTTTAACAGCAAAGACTTTGGAACATGAGTTCACAGCCTGACTCTCATTTATTGTGTTACCTTCATTAATTACATAACTCCTTTGTGGCTCAGTTTCTTCATTGGTAAAATAGATATGATAATAGTGCCCACCTCCTAGGGTTATTGTGAGGTTTTAATGAATTCATACATATAAAACTGGTGAATTAGTATTAATTAATTAGTACTAGTGAATTGGTACTAACAAATTAGTATATGTAAAATGCATGGAATGATTCCTGGCTGTGCTATATAAAGCTTAGCTATTATCAGTAAAGAGGGATAACGATGGTAAATGGGATTAAATATAACAATTCACGTGATTTGTGTAGCACAGTACTTGACACTCAGTATCAGATGTTATTATGATTTTTACATTAATGAAATTTGAAAGGTTGAAAGGTGTTATATACATTTAAGGTATTAGACTTTTATGTATTTATTATAATTTATGCTGAGCATATAGTAAGAATTTGAATGACAAAATTTTACAAAGTACATCAATAACAGTGCAGTTAAGTCCCTGAGAAGTAGTTATGCTAATTCACTGGTCTTTTATCAGATGGTGTTTAAAAATATTAAAAACAGAAGCTGGATGAGAAATGTGAATCTTTATACCCTCTATGCTGATTAATGCAATTCTTACAGGATTGCTAATATTACTTCATTAGAACAGAATTATATTGGGTTAGGGGAGAATTAACTTAGTGTTACTAAGTTCAAATCCAGTGAAAAAACTGTTTTAAGGATTTCCCCCCTTTCCTCATAAAAGGTAACATACCTTTATCACCACCTTACCAATACACTGCTTTATAAGATAATCTCAGAAATTAATTTCTCACATTATTTAATTCTTCCCAATAGAATTGCTTTTCTAACTAGAAATCAGAGAGTTTTCCTCAGAAAATATAAAGAATCAAATGAATATTTTCCTCTGATTGTTCAAATAAAATATTGCACAGTTATTCCGGTTGAATTAGTGGCTTGAGGATAAATGTACCTCTCTGACAGCAAGGGCAACCTCTGGATAACACTTTGTGTTAATGTCCTAAAATATATACTGTACTTTATTTTTATTGGATCCAATAGCCTACCCTACTTGAAAGCATATGACATGGAAAAGTCCGTTTTATATAGGACAAATTTCAAGACCTGTGTAGAAATAGCATATTAAAATAGGAAATATCTGGTTTGGAGGAAGTCAAGATGGCGAAGGAGTAGGAGGACATGAAGTTCATCTTTTCCCACAAATGCATCAAGAATACATCTATAAATGAAACAATTCTCACAGAGCACCAGCTGAACACTAGCAGAGGACCTCGGACACCTAAAAGGACAAGAAAGATCCCCGCATAACAGGGTAGATGAAAGAAAGAAGAAGGGAAACCGAAGAGAAGAGGAAGAGGGATGGGACCTGCTCCCCTGGTGGGCGAACTGAAGGAGAGGAGAGGTTCCTGCATCCGAGGAAGCCCCCTTACCAGCGGGGAGATCAATTGGGACAGAAGGGGAGCTTCAGGGGTTATCAGAGGAGAGTGCAGCAATTGGTCTGTGGCAGGCAGGACAGAGTGAGACCTACACAGATGGTCTGTGCCACAGCCCTGCATGCCCCAGCCTGAGACGTGTGTCCACCGGTGCGCACGGGGATTGGATGCTGGAACGTGGGGTTTGGAGAGCAAACCTGGGGAGAGGACTGCTGTTGTCTGTGAGGAGACAGCCTGAGGGGACAGAAGTGAGGAAATCCACAACCAGGAATGCTTGTGGAGGAAACCCAGACCACCATAGAAGCGAAGTGCCACTGTTGAGTGACACACAAGGGGTAGGGCTACCATTGCAGCCTCTCTCCCCACACACTGGCCCCTGACCCCCGGATAATAGGAAGGGCCACCACTGGGGCCAGCTCTCTCATGTCCAGGGCCAAGCAATAGGAAGGCCCCCCCCAGAGTCAGCTCTCTTGCACCCGTGGCTGCTGGCTACCCCATGCACGCTGTCCCCACTGGGGCTCTTGCAATCCTGGCTGCCACTGCTTCTGAGTGCCCTCCTCGATGGAGTGGACTTGTGTGCTCCAGGGCAGCCTCAGGAGCAAACCCCTGTGGGTGGACCACACGCAGAGGTGTGGCTTAAACCACACCTGAGCCCCAGGATCCATGCAACTAAGGAAGAAAGGCTGATATCTTTCTTCACAGCTGCACAAACCGCAAATTGACACCCCTGCAACAGGCTTTGTAAACTCAGTGCCTACAGAACATCTGAACAGACAACAAGTGCTCCCTCAGCCAAGACGGGTCTGGCTTTAGCAGCTGTAGACTTTGTGGGCACATACACATAGGGGTTGGGCCAGGCCAGAGTCTGAACTGTCCCCATAGCACCCAAAGTGGGTCCAGATCCATGATTACTGCAATTCTGGGACCTGAATTCAGTGAATCTATGCTGGTGGCCTGGTGAAAACAACGTCTGAGAGACACCAGGACCAATTGCCGCATACCCACAGTTAAGGTGGGGCTGAGAGCAGTGCCAACAATAGTGTAATCTGAGAGCTCACACAACGGGTGAAAGGTGACACAACAGAGCACACCACAGGTGAACAGCTCTAGAGGAGGACTACTCAGTGGCTTCTTTCCCAGTGGGAGTGCTCCAATCCTGCTTATCTCACACTGCAGATCAGAAACACAGCTAATAAACAGATCTGGGGACCCCTACTCCAACAACAAGGGAGCAGACCCCACCTCTGACAGGACAGTGACAACCACAGAGCAAAGGGGAGGCCCTGCTCAATATCCAGTGTGGGTTCTGGTCATCACAACATCAGTCAAACCTTCTATAAAGGGAATAATGGCCAGCATACACTGAGGAAAGAAGTGGCAGACATCTATACTAAAAAAAACATTGCACCAAAAATATTAAACCCACGCAGGCTACACAGGGATGTTACCACATAAAATAGCCCTCCAAGACAGTCTGAGGCTCTGCCATAGGGAGGAAGAACACCCAGAGCATTTAGCCTTGAAGGTCAGCAGGGCTTGAGTGAAGGAGCTCCACAGGGCTGGGGGAAACAGAGATTCCACTCTTGGAGGGTGCACACAAGGTCTCATGTGCACTGGGATCCAGCACAAAGCAGTACCTGGGCTACACCTACATAGGGGTCTTGGAGGGTCTCCTGGGGAAGCAAAGGTTGACTATAGATCACTGTGAGTGCACGGGCACTGATAGCAGAAGCCCCAGGGAATACTGATCAGAGTGAGCTCTCCCAGAGGTCCAACTTTTGGCACCAAGACCCAGCCTCAGCCAACAACCTGCAGGCTCCAGTGCTGGAAAGCCTCAGGCAAAACAACCACCAAGATAGGAACACAGGCCCAATCATCAGAAGACAAGCTACGTAAAGTTGTACTGAACTCACAGCAACCTCAAAACACACCCTTTGACACGGCCCTGCCCATCAGAGGGACAGACGCAGCTCCACCCACCAGAGGCAGGCAACTGTTCTTCCCACCAGGAAGCCTGCACAAGCCCTTGGACCAACCTCACCCACCAGGGGGCAGACACCAGAAGCAAGAGGAACTATGATTCTGCAGCCGGTGGAAAGGAGACCACAAAAACAGTAAGTTAGACAAAATGAGATGACAGAGAAATATGTTGCAGACAAAGGAACAAGATATAAACCCACAAGACAACTAAATGAAGAGGACATAGGCAATCTACCTGAAAAAAAAAATCAGAGTAATGATAGTAAAAATGATCCAAGATCTCAGAAAAAGAATAAAGGCACAGATCGAGAAGATACAAGAAATGTTTAACAAAGACCTAGAAGAACTAAAGAACAAAGAGAGATGAACAATACAATAACTGAAATGAAAAATACACTAGAAGGAATCAATAGCAGAATAACTGAGGCAGAAGAATGTATAAGTGAGCTGGAAGACAGAGTGGTGGAAATCACTGCCACATAACAGAATAAAGAGAAAGAATGAAAAGAAATGAGGACAGCCTCAGAGACATCTGGGACAATATTAAACACACTGACATTCTCATTACATGGGCCCCAGAAGGAAAAAAGAAAGAGAAAGTGGCTGAGAAAATATTTGAAGATATTATAGACAAAAACTTTCCTAACATGAGAAAGAAAACACTCACTCAGGTCCAGGTAGCACAGAGAATCCCATATAGGATGAACCCAAGGGGAAACACACCAAGACACATATTAATCAAACTGACAAAAATTAAAGACAAAAAATATTAAAAGCAACAAGGGAAAGGCAACAAATAATATACAAGGGAATCCCCATAAGGTTATCAGCTGAATTTTCATCAGAAACTCTGCAGGCCAGAAGGGAGTGGCACGATATATTTCAAGTGATGAAAGGGAAAAACCTACAACCAAGAATTCTCTACCCAGCAAGGCTCTCATTTAGATTTGACAGAGAAATCAGAAGTTTTACAGACAAGCAAAAGCTAAGAGAATTCAGCACCACCAAACCAGCTTTACAACAAATACTAAAGGAACTTCTCTAGGTGGGAAAGAGAACAGCAACTTAAAACAAACATGTACATATATAGACTACTATATCAAAACCTCATGGGAACAGTAAACCCAAAAACTACAATAGATACACACACAAAAAAGAAAAAGCATCCAAAACACAACACTAAAGATGGTCCTCAAACCACAAGAGAAGAGAACAAAAGAGGAAGGGAAGAAAAAAGACC
This sequence comes from Balaenoptera musculus, assembly GCF_009873245.2. Classification (NCBI taxonomy): domain Eukaryota; kingdom Metazoa; phylum Chordata; class Mammalia; order Artiodactyla; family Balaenopteridae; genus Balaenoptera; species Balaenoptera musculus. The sequence goes on along the minus strand of NC_045806.1, from coordinate 69,344,347 downwards.
TACAGAAACAAATCCAAAACAATTAAGAAAACATCAATAGGAACATACATATAGATAATCACCTTAAGTGTAAATGGATTAAATGCTCCAACCAAAAGACATAGACTGGCAGAATGGATACAAAATCAAGACCTGTATATATGCTGTCTACAAGAGACCCACTACAGACCTAGGGACACATACAGTCTGAAAGTGAGGGGATGGAAAAAGATATTCCCTGCAAATGGAAATCAAAAGAAAGATGGAGTAGCAATACTCGTTTCAGACATAATAGACTTTAAAATAAAGACTGTTACAAGAGACAAGGAAGGACACTACATAATGATCAAAGGAGCAATTGAAGAAGACACAACTGTAAATATATATGCACCCAACATAGGAGCACCTCAATATATAAGGCAAGTGCAAAAACCATAAAAGGGGAAATCCACAGTAACACAAAAATAGTGGGGGACTTTAAAGCCCACTTACACCAATGGACAGATTGTCCAGACAGAAAATTAATAAGGAAACACAAGCCTTAAATGACACATTAGACCAGTTAGAATTAATTGATATCTATAGGACATTCCATCTGAAAGCAGAAGAATAAACTTTTGTCTCAAGTGCACACAGAACATTCTCCAGAATAGATCACATCTTGGGTCACAAATCAAGCCTCAGTAAATTTAAGAAAATTGAAATCATACCAAGCATCTTTTCTGACCACAATGCTATGAGATTAGAAATCAATTACAAGAAAAAAACTGTAAAAAACACAAACACATGGAGGCTAAACAATGTGTTACTAAACAACCAATGGATCACTGAAGAAATCAAAGGGGAAATCAAAAAATACCTAGAGACATATGACAACGAAAACACGACAATCCAAAACCTGTTGGACACAGCAAAAGCAGTTCTAAGAGAGAAGTTTAAGCAATACAATCTTACCTCAGGAAACAAGAAAAATCTCAAATAAACAACCTAACCTTACACCTAAAGCAACTAGAGAAAGAAGAACAAACAAAACCTAAAATATTTGCAAACAAAGTGACTGACAAGGGATAAATCTCCCAAATATACAACAGCTCATGCAGTTCAATATCAAAAAAACACAAATAACCCAATCAAAAAGTGGATGGAAGATCTAGACATTTCTCCAAAGAATACATAGAGATGGCCAAGAGGCACATGAAAAGATGCTCAATATCACTAATTATCAGAGAAATGCAAATCAAAACTGCAATGAGGTATCACCACATACTGGTCAGAATGGCCATCATCAAAGAATCTGCAAACAATAAATTCTGGAGAGGGTATGGAGAAAAGGGAACTCTCTTACACTGCTGGTGGAAATGTAAGTTGGTACAGCCACTATGGAAAACAGCAGGGAGGTTCGTTAAAAAACTAAAAATACAGTTACCATATGATCCGGCAATCCCAGTCCTGGGTATATATCTGGAGAAAAACATGGTTCAAAAGGATACATGCGCCCCAATGTTCATTGCAGCACTATTTACAATAGCTAGGACATGGAAGCAACCTAAATGTCCATCAATGGAGGAATGGATAAAGAAGATATGTTATATATATACAATGGAATATTACTCAGCCATAAAAAAGAATGAAATAATGCCATTTGCAGTGACATGGATGGACCTAGAGATTGTTATACTGAGTGAAGTAAGACAAAGGAAGACAAATATCATATGATATCGCTTATATGTGGAATCTGAAAAATAGGGTACAAATGAACCTATTTATAAAACAGAAATAGAGTCACAGATATAGAAAACAAACTTATGGTACCAAGGGTGAAAGGGGTTGAGGGATAAACTGGAAGTTTGGGATTGACATATACACACTACTATATATAAAATAGATAACTAATAAGAACCTAGTGTATAGCACAGAGAACTCTACTCAATACTCTGTAATGACCTACATGGGAACAGAATCTAAAAAAGAGTGGATATATGTATATGTATAACCGATTCACTTTGCTGTACAGCAGAAACTAACACAGTATTGTAAATCAACTATACTCCAATAAAAATTAATTAAAAAATAAAACAGGAAATATTGATCATACATTAAACATATATTATTTAAAATACACTGTTTTTAAAAAGTCATTGGATTTTATTGAGGCATAGAATTTCTTGTTAGAATTTTAGAGGGAAGCATTCTGAAAAATGTTTGGGGGCAAATTCTTAGTTTTCATTTCACACTTTGAGTTGTAACTAAAAGGCTCAGTGGAAAATGACTAATATAAAGAAAAATATCTGAGATGATAATAGTTCCTTTATCATAATAAGCATACCTTAATAAAATGGCTTAGGAAATGGAGAATTATAATGATTTAGTGTGATAAATTAAATATGATGAACAAGGTAAATGCCAATTATTTATTGAAAAGTATGGAGTTTTATAATAACTTTGAGAGAAGCAAGATAAGTTGAATGTTTATATAGTTGGCTTGGATTCTGTTTTTCACAGTAACTAATAATGGGAAAATGTCTATGAGCAATGTCTATCCACCCATTCTAGAATCATAGAAACTAAATTCAACATGCCGTTTCCTAGGCCAGAATAATCATCTTTGCTAATGATTCTTTAATTTTCCTTCTTTTAAGATAATATGGTAAAGTAGATAACTAAAGAAAGATGATTTGCCTAATTTTCAAAAGTGAATGGAAAATCTGGGATTAAGATGCCTTTTCTCTGAATTTCTGATGAAATGATTTCAGGCCCAAATCTGTTAAAGCTACTGCCATTTTGGAAGTATCATCATGTTATTAATTAAACTTGAAAACAAGCTGGTTTCAAAAGCCACTCACATTTAAGCTTACCCTGAGGACGATTATCTTTTCTGCGAGCACCAAGCCGTTGTGCTTCATTTTCTGAGTCAAGGTGGTGTCTTTCCTTGTCAGATAAAATCTTGTGCTCTTTGTCACTGTCAGACTTTATGAAATATTTTCCCCTGTCTTCATCCATTTGAAGTCTCTCATTTTCAGATTGTATCACACACTGTTCCCTCTCCATCTCCACCACGTGTCTTTCACTTTCAAATTTATTTTGATATCTTTCATTTTCAGAATTTGTTCGATGTTTTTCAGAATCAGAGTCTATTTGATGTCTTTCAAACTTATCCCAGTCTTTTTGAAGGTCATCTCGACATATTCCAGAGCTACCCTGAAGTCTTGAAGACCTGCGTTGATATCTTCTAGAGCTGTCCCAGCATCTACCACAGTCAAAGTCCAACTGTGATCTTTCAGAGTCAGTCCAGCATCTTTCAGATTCAGACCTGAGGCCCATCCAGAATCTTTCCAAATCAGAGGCCCTTTGGCAATTTTCAGCCTTCATCATGTGTTTCACAGAATCAGAGGCCATACCAAGGCTTTCAGAATCCAAGCCCATTGTGCGTCTTTCAGACCAAGAATCTATCCAGTGCCTCTCAGTGCCAGTGCTCAACTGAAACGCTTTAGCGTCCATGAGGCATTTCACAGAAGCTGAGGCTAGCCCGTATCTTTTTGAGTCTGAGTCCATCCTACATGGTTCAGAGTCAGAGTCCATCATATGTCTCTCAGATCTAGTCTTCTTCTGATGTTTTCCTTCCCCCATCTGATGTACCTCAGATGCAGAAGCTGAGTTCATTCCATCTCTTTCCATGTGTGAGTCCACCACATACCTCTCAGAAGCAGAGAGTATCCAGTGTTGTTCGGTCTCCATTAATCTTATTTCAGATTCCAACAGGCGTTTTATAGAATCTGAGGCCATTTGGCATTTTTCTGCCTTCAGCAGGTATTTCACAGATGCAGAAGCCATGGGATATTTTTCTGAGTCTGAGTCTATCCCAGGTCTTTCATTGTCAGAGTCCATCACATATTTTTCAGAGTCAGAGTCTGCCAAGCATTTTTCTGAATCTGAGTCCATCCAGTGTTTCAGAGAGTCAAAGTCCAGCTGGCATTGTTCAACTCCAATTAGGTGTTGCTCTGACTCCATCAGGTCTTCCACAGAGCCTGAAGCCATCTGGTATTTTTCTGCTTCTAGTAGGTATTTCACAGAGTCTGGGTCCATGGGACATTTTTCTGAGTCTGAATCCATTCCCCATATTACTGAGTCAGAGTCTTTCAAGTGTTGTTCTAAGTCAGACTCCAAACCAATGCCTCTGTCAGAGTCAGAATCAATCACACATCTTTCAGAGCCAGAATCCAGCAGAGGTGCATCACTTTCAATTATTGTTAGGTCTTGGAGACTTTTATAGTCAAAAGAATTGGTTGAATTTTCAGAAACTTCTTTATCAGAAACTTCTGTTTCTGATTTGTTTCCTTCATCAAGTGGCAGCATTACTGCTCCTTCATTACTTAAAAAAAGACAAACATGAATACTTAAAAAATATTCATCACATGTCAGCAAATATATTATTTCTCTGTTGAAAAGCCTTCTGTAGGAAAATGTTATAAAGTACACATTTATATCTATCAGGCTTTAGAAATCATGAGACATCATTACACTTCTTGTGAACAAATTGGAAGAAAATCAGTGTAGGTAGATTTTACACTCACTTGTATTTACCCTCACATTAACTGTTTTTCTAATGCACCTGAAAGTAATTGCCTGATTAGGCTACTTCCCTGCAATGTACTATTTTCTTGTCCTTATCCAATCAATGCATCATTATTTTGGAAATTGCATATTATGTTAAAAATGTAGTGGAAAATAGAAATAAACTATTTCTATATTCTACTCCAATTTAAGATTATATGTATGTAGACCTGATTATCAGTGAGGCTTACCTTGGATTGTTGAGCCTTTCTATAGAAAAATATTCAAATCTGTCAGGTACTGTTTCATTTGGAAGGGACACATCTTGAAGGGGAAATATAGTTTCACCTGATGAACTAGTTGTAATTATTGGCTGCAAAGCAAAATAAATCATAAACAAAGTTATAATTTCTCAGTTACATTTAACATGAAACACAGTACATCTAGGCATTTTGATTGTGGGTAGGCTGTTACTTCATTATCTGTACCTGTGTTTAAGGGAAAGTTATAAGGAGAACCACTTTCAAAATAAAACTTCAAAATTAATATTTAAGTATAAGGGTGGATATGATAGACACATTATAAGGTGTCTTCCTAACCTCTATTTTTCCATGAACTAATGGACATCTCCAAATGCTGCATTGGTGCTATGTTGCCTTGGTAGTAAGTAACTGGCATTTGACCCAAATTGGGACAATAAAATTCTTTTTCCTGTGGAGTTAGAGTCAGAATTCAAAATAGCTCCTTTTTTTTTTTTTTCCTGCTGGTTGTTTGAAATGAGGACAGGCAATCACTGGCTGTATGAAAAAGCAATGTCTGTCATATGCCTAGAGAAGTAGAAAAAAGCCAATGTGCAGAGAGTGTAAATAATAAAATATCCATACATTAAGGAAGTAGAAACAAGGGATCATATGCCTCTAGAGAAACAGACGGACATATTTTCTACCTGGGTTCCTGATTCCAGTTCCTACTAAATATTAACTCTACTTTCTGCCCTTGAGTTCTCTAAGGTAATCATGATCCTTGATTTAATGTATTTACCATGCTTCCTTTTTTCATTCAAGCCAGTATGAGTGGTGTTCTGTTCCTTTCAGTCAAAATGTCCTTCATAAGGCATCAAAATTGCTGTTAATATTTTATTGTTAACCTCAAAGTGGAACATACATAACAAGTGAGTCTTTTAGGTGAAGAAGGAGTCCAAGAATAGGAAAAAGGAGAGTTGAAGAATTACCAAAATGAATTTTATCTAGGTAAAGAGATATATTCCATCTTCAATGAAACCTGAGCAAAAAATAATAGACTTATACTATAACATGTTATTTAGTTACAACATAAGAAAAAATACTCTCCAAGTTTTAACATACTCTAGAATTGATTATAATAAAAGTTTCAAAATCTGCTGTTTAAGCAAATAATTGTGAGGCTCAAATGAGATAGTGTCTAAGAGAAAACACTAACTGTGAAAAATGGTAAAGACTTACATAATGTAAATTATTAACAGACAATAAAGAGAAGGGTAATGTTGATTTATAAGGCAAACATACATGAGAAATATTGAAACTTCCACATCCTAGGGTAGGTATATAGCAAATAATTTTCATGGGCTTCTAAACATTGATCTAAAAGTGCAAATACTTAGAACTTCTTTGACTCCTATTCTCAAATCATAGTAATGGATTTTCTATTATGATTGCTCTGTCACTAGTTTTCATTATTTTGAAAGTCAAGACAAAAAGTAAAGGGTGAGGGAAAGTTCAGCAAATTTTATTTAGCTAGACACTATCTAAATTTAAACAAATAATATCTGCCTTTATAGATTGGTAACTAATATCCTTTCATGTATTTGATTTATCAGGATGCCTGGCCTCTTGAGAAACTATACACATAATGTTTCTACTCTTTCCAAAAGAATATTCTACTATATTAAGAAAAAAATCTAACAGGAAATACAGTAAATATGGAATTCACATTGCTTATTTAGGATTGGCATACTGCCTGAAGCTTTGGGGACTTTGACTATATCAAAGCTTTATGTCTGCCTTTTGGAACGCTAAACCAAATATCTTCCTGAGCAGGAATACTTTCAAAGATGTTATAGAGTACAAGAAGTTTTAAGTGTTCTTATCAGTAACATCACTTTCCAGAGGTAACACTTTTGAAATAAATACATTTTGGCTAGTTATTAAACTTGAATTAACATCAAAAGAGGGAAAATGATATTTACAAATTCATTCATTAGAACTCTGTAAAAGCTAATCTCTCTTAATCTCTAAGAGTATGCTTTCCTGAGAACTGTAATTCTGTACAGCACTGAGAATTTCTTATTTAGAGAAAAAACTGCTGTGAAAATCAAATTCAAATAGATTGTTAAATAAATATTTCCACAGCAAATGAATTACAAAATGAATCTGTAAAAAATTGCTCCCCCTTTCTAGATAGTTGCTCATTTTTCTAAAGACTTGATTTACAGTTTTACACTGTACACTCAAATGATTTGCAATTAAGCTTGTAAAGCTCTGTCCAAAGGTTTATCCTTATCTCTCCTTTATTTATACCTGCTATTTTTACTGCATCTTATACAGAACTAAATTGTCATTTAATTCCATAATCTTAACAGATTATTTCAGCCATTATGATGAAGAAATTCATTAGAGAGATCATTTCCTGATCTGATGGTGTCAGTGCCATGGCCATACAATTGTAAAATACAATTGTGTCCTAACTAACCATTATTCTGAAATAAATGGAGTCAAGGGGTATGTAAGCCTCAGAAGCTGACAAATGACAATAAGTGAACTCCCAGGTTCATTGGAAATGTGAAGATAACAAAAAGGTTCTATTAATGACCTATATTATACTCCATAGAAAGTTATTTCCCTCCAAAATCTGTTTTATAAAGTAAAAATCGTCATTGTTAATCTTTAACACAATTACATGAAAAAAACCATAGTGTGTGATTTGCAAAGTTTTAACAATTTTAGAGCTTAAGTAAGGAGTTTAAAGGGAATAGGGAGAGAGTATGGCAAGGAACCCCTTTATTTTCTAAAGGAAGTAAGGCTCGCTATTCATGGAATTTGGTTCCTTAATTTTCCTCCTTTTTGTAAACTAGCCCTATCATTGTACATTGTACATTTCACTAGAGGCTTACCTTGGGAAAGCATCACTACTAAGAATTCCTAATTGCAAATTAAAGTCACGTAAAGAAGCCAGAATATTCAAGTATTTTCAACAAGCGCCCTAAGTTCAGCCCAGTTTAAGATAAAATGAGCTAGATGAGGGACTAGCAAACTATGCTTGTGGGCCAAGCCTATCCCACCATGTTTTTGTATGGCCTAAGAGCAAAGGAAATTTTTCACATTTTAAAATTGTAAAAAATTAAAATGTAAAGTCTATTAGCCCATCAGTGAGGGCAGTTTCTTCAACAGTTGAGAACATTGTTTTACCTGGAAAGCCCCAAATATTTAAGATCTAGTCCTTTACAGAAGAAGTTTGCCATTCTCTGAACTAGATGAGTTCCAAGGACTTTTCTGACTCAGAGTCCATGAACCTATGCTTTTAAGCAAAATAAAAGTATTAGCAATGAGAATGCTATCAGAATTAGGGGAAATTATAGATAAACACAGAATTTTAATAAGGATTTAGAAAATAAAAAAATAACCAGTCAGAACTGAAGACTACATTAACTGAAATGAAAAACACACTAGAAGGAGTTAACAACACACTAGGTGATACAGAAAAATGTTTAAGAGATCTGGAATATAGAATAATGGAAATCACCCATTCAAGACAGCAAAAAGAAAAAACAAATTAAAAAATGAGAAAAGTTTATAGGACTTCTGAAACAACATCAAGTGCAACAACATTTGCATTATATGGGTCCCAGAAGGACAAGAGAGAGAGGAAAGTGTCAAAAATATATTTGATGAAATTATGGCTGAAAACTTCCCAAACCTGAAAAAGGAAACAGATATCCAGGTACAGGAAGCACAGAGGGTCCCAAACAAGATGAACCCAAAAAGACCCATACAAAAACATAACATAATTCAAATGGCAGAAGTTAAAGATAAAGAGAGAATTCTAAAGGCAGCAAGAGAAAAACAAAGAGTCACATACAAGTGAATCCCCATATGGCTATCAGTTGATTTTTCCGCAGAAACTTTGGAAGACAGAAGGGATGGCATGATACATTCAAAGTGCTGAAAGAGAAAAAAAAATGTAACCCAGGATACTTTACCCAGAAAGATTATTATTTAGAATTGAAAGAGAGAGAAAGAACTTCTAGAACAAGCAAAAACCAAGAGTTCATCAATAAAGAATGAAGGAATAAACATGAAGATGTAAAATATGACATCAAAAACACAAAATATGGGGAGTAAAGTAAAAATGTAGATCTTTTAGAGTGTTTGAATTTAAATGACTACTAATTTAAAACGAGTAGATATAGTTATAAGTCAATATTTATGAACCCCATGGTAACCACATATTGAAAACCTACAATAGATACACCAAAACTAGAGAGAAAGAAACACAAGCATACCACTAAAGAAGATGATCAAACTACAAGGGAAGAAACTAAAAGGAGACCAAAAGAACAGAGAAGAACTACAAAAACAACCAAAAAACAAGTAACAAAATGGCAATAATTACATATCTATCAATAATCACTTTAAATGTCAATAGACTAAATGTTCTAATCAAAATACATAGGGTGGATAATTGGATAAAAAAATGAAGACCAACCAGTATGCAGCTTCCAAGAGACTCACTTCATAGCTAAAGTCACACACAGACTGGAAGTGAGGGGATGGAAAAAGATATTTCATGAAAATGGAAGTGACAAGAAAGCGGGGATAGTAACACTCATATCAGACAAAATAGACTTTAAAACAAAGTCTATAACAAAAGACAAAGAAGGGTATTATATCATGATAAAAGCATCAACACAAGAAGAGGATGTAACAGTCATTAACATATATGCAACTAATATGAGAGCACTTAAATATATAAAGCAAATATTAGCAAACATAAAGGGAAAAATTGACAATAATACAAAAATAGTAGGGGACTTTAACACCACATTTACAACAATGGATATATTATCCAGACAGAAAATCAGTAAGGAAATAGTGGAATTAAATGATACATTAGACCAGTTGGACTTAATATATATCTATAGGACATACCATCTCAAAACAGCAGAATATAAATTCTTTTCAAGTGTACATAAAATGTTCACCAGGATAGATCACATACTAGGCCACAAAAAAAATCTCAATAAATTCAAGAAGATAGAAATTATATCAAGCATTATTTTTTTTCCAACCACAATGGTATGAAACTAGAAATCAATTACAGGAAGAAAATTGGGAAAACAAACACATGGAGACTAAACATGCTACTAAAATACCAGTGGGTCAATGGAGAAATCAAAGAGGAATTCAGAAAATACCTCGAGACAAATGAAAATGGAAACACAACTTTCCAAAATCTATGGGGTGCAACAAAAGCAGTTCTAAGGAGAAAGTTAATAGTGGTACAAGCCTACCTCAAAAAACAAGAGAAATCTCAGGTAAACAAGCTAACCTACCATCTAAAGGAATTAGAAAAAACAAAAGCAAACAAAGCCCAAAGTCAGTGGAAAGAAGGAAACAATAAAGATCAGAGAGGTAATAATAAAATAGAGATCAAAAAACGATAGAAAAAAGTCAATGAAACCAGGAGATCTTTTTGAAAAAAATAAACAAAATTGATAAACCCTTAGCCAGGCTCACCAAGAAGAGAGAGAAAACAAATAATCAAAATACGAAATGAATGAGGAGAAATAAAAACCAATACCACAGAGATACAAAAAAATCATAAAAGAATACTATGAACAGTTACAGGCCAACAAATTGGACAACCTAGAAGAAATGGACACATTTCTAGAATTATACAACCTGTCAAGACTGAGTCAAAAAGAAACAGGCAATTTGAACAGACTGGTCACTAGTAGTCATATTGAATTTGTAATAAAAAAATTCCAGCAAACAAAAGTCCAGGACTGGGCAGCTTCAGAGAGCAACGCTACCAAACATAAAAGGAAGCGCTAATACCTATCCTTCTCAAGCTATTCCAAAAAATTGAAGAGGAGGAAACAGTCCCAAATTCATTCTGTGAATCCACCATTACCCTGCTACCAAAACAAGACAAAGACTATACAAAAAAAGAAAATTACAGTCCAATGTCTTTGATGAATACAGATGAAAGAACCTTAAAAAATATTAGCAAACTGAATCCAAAAATATATAAAAACGATCATACACCATGATCCAGTCACATTAATTCCAGGGTCAGAAGGACCATTCAACATTTGTAAATCAATCAATGTGATACACTACATTAACAAACTGAAGAATAAAAATCATGATAATTTCAATAGATGGAGAAAAGGCTTCTGACAAAATTCAACATTGATTTATGATAATAACTCTCATCTATGTTGGTATGGGGGAACATATCTCAGCTTAATAAAGGCCATTTATGACAAATCCACATCTATCATCATACTCAATGGTAAAATGTTCTCATCATTTCCTATAAAATCAGGTACAAGATAAGGATGCCCACTCTTGCCAGTTTTATTTAACATACTATTGGAAGTCTTAGCCACAGCAGTCAGACAAGAACAAGAAATAAATACATCCAAATTGGAAAGGAATAAGTAAAACTGTCACTATTTGCAGATGGCATGATGCTATATATAGAAAACCCTAAAGTATCCATGAAAAAACTATTAGAACTAATAAATGAATCCAGTAAAGTTGCAGGATACACAACTAATATACAGAAATTTGTTGCTTTTCTATACACTAATAATGAACTATCAGAAAGATAATTAAAGAAAATAATCGCACTTAAAATTGCATTAAAAAGAATTTAAAAACCTGGTAATAAACTTAATCAAGAAAGTGAAAGACCTATACTCTGAAAACTAACATTTATGAAGGAAATTGAATATGATAGAAGTAAATGGAAAGATATCATATATTCATGGATTGGATGAATTAATATGTTAAAATGTCCACAGTACCCAAAGTAATCTACACAAATAATGCAATCTCTACCAAAATACCCGTGACATTTTTTTCACAGAACTAGAACAAATAGTCCTAAAACTTGTATGGAATCACAGAAGATCCCAACAGTCAAAGGAATCTTGAGATAAAAGAACAAAGCTGGGAGTATCCTGCTCCCTGACTTTAGATTATACTACAAAGCTACAGTAAGCAAAACAATATCATACTGACACAAAAACATACACATAGATCAATGGAACAGAATAGATGACCTAGAAATAAACCCATGAACTTATGGTCAAATAATCTACGACAAAGGAAGGAAGACTATACAATCAGAAAAAGATAGTCTTTTCAATAAGTGTTGCTGGGAGTACTGAACAGCTATGTGTAAAAGAATGGAATTAGAACATTTTTTCACATAATATACAAAAATAAACTCAAAATGGATTAAAGATTTAAATATAAGACCAGAAAGCATAAAACTCCTAGAAGAAAACCTAGGCAGAACACTCTGTGACATAAATTGTAGCAGTATTTTCTTGGATCAGTCTCTCAAGGCAAAGGAAACAAAAGCAAAAATAAACAAATGGGACTTAAACTTAAAAGCTTTTGCACATCAAAGGAAACCATCAATGAAATGAAAAGACAACCTACTAAATGGGATAAAATATTTAAATATTTGCAAATGATATGACCAACAAATGGTTAATAACCAGTATATATAAACAGCTCATACAACCCAATATAAAAATAAACCTGATTAAAAAATGGGCAGAAGTCCTGAATAGACATTTTCCCAAAAAAGATACACAGATAGCCAACAGGCACAAGAAAAGATGTTCAGCACTGCTAATCATCAGAGAAATGAAAGTTGAAACCACAATGAGATATCATCTCACAGATGTCAGAATGGCTATATTCAAAAAGTATACAATATCAATATTGGTTAGGATGAGAAGAAAAAGGAAACCCAGTACACTGTTGGCAAGAATGTAAATTGGTGCAGCCACTATGGAAAACAGCATGGAGGCTCCTCCAAAAACTAAAATAGAACTACCATATGATCAAGCAATTTTGCTTCTGAGTATATATCAAAGAAAACAAAAATACTAAGTCAAAAAGACACATGCATCCCAATGTTCATAGCAGCATCATTTACAATAGCCAAGATACAGAAGCAACAGATGAATATATAAAGAAGATGTGACATTGCATGTGTGTATATATATATATATATATATATATGTGTGTGTGTGTGTGTGTGTGTATATATGTATACACATATATATAAATATATAAAATATATATGTACAATATATATACATATACACACAATAAAATATTACTCTGCCTTAAAAACGACTGAAATACTGCCATTTGCAACAACATGGATGGATCTAGAGGGTATTATGCTTAGTGAAATAAGTCACGGAGGGAATAAAGTACTGTATATTATCACTTATATGTGGAATCTAACAAACAAAAAAATAACAAAACAAAACAGATGAACAAATATATAGAACAAACTAGTGGTTATCAGTGGGTAGTAGGAAGTGGGTAGATCTAGATATGTGCAGGGGATTAAGAGGCAGGAAGTACTATGTATAAAATAAATAAGCTACAAGTATATATTGTACAGAACATGGAATATACACATTATTTATAATAATTTTAAATGGAATGTAATCTATAAAAATATTGAATTGCCTGAAACTAATATAATCTTTTAAATCAACTATACTTCAATTAAAAAAAGAATAAAGGAGAAAGAAGGACCTTCTCAAATGAAGAAAAATGAAAAGACTTTCTTGCAAACAAATCTACTCAAAAAATGTCTAAAGAAAACGCTCTTAAGGGCAAGTACATGATCAAATGAAAAAATAGGGGATTCAAATGAATAAAATCAGAAATGAAGGTGGAGACATTACAACTAATACCACAGAAATACAAAGGATTATAGAAGACTACTATGAACAACTATACACCAATAAATTTGACAACTTAGAATAAATGGATAAATTCTTTAAAAATATACAACCTACCAAGACTGAATTATGAAAACTGAAAATTTGAAAAGACCAATAACAATTAAGGAGATTTAATCCATAGTCATAAACGTCTTAACATGGAAAACCCCAGGACCAGATGGCTTCACTTGTGATTTCTCTGAAACATTTAAAGAAGAATTAATATCAATCAAACTCTTCGAAAATATTAAATGGGAATGAACTCCTCCAAACTCAGTTTACAAGGTCAGCATTACACTGATTCCAAAACCAGACAAGGACACTACAAGAAAAGAAAATTACAGGTCAATATCCCTGATTAACATCAATGTAAATATCCTCAGTAGAATATTAGCAAACTGATTCCAACAGTACATTACAAAGACCGTATATCATGATCAAGTGGCATTTACTACAAGGATGCAAAGACAGTTCAACATTCACAAATCAATCAATGCGATAAATCACATTAACAACATGAAGGATAAAAATTAGGCTTTTCTCAAACAAATACCGTATGCTAATGCATATATAAGGAATCTTAAAAAATGATACTGATGAACCTAGTGACAGGGCAGGAATAAAGATGCAGACATAGAGAATGGACTTTAGGACATGGGGGGGATGGGGAAGCAGGGACAAAGTGAGAGTGTAGCACTGACATATATACGCTACCAAATGTAAAATGGATGGCTAGTGGGAAGCTAATGCTTTGTGATGACCTAGAGAGGTGGGATAGGGAGGGTGGGAGGGAAGCTCAAGAGGGAGGGGATATGGGGATATATGTATACATACAGCTGATTCACTTTGTTGTACAGAAGAAACTAACACAACATTGTAAAGCAATTACCCTCCAATAAAGATGTAAAAAAAAGAAATAAAACTACCACAAAAAATTAGGCTTTTCTCAATAGATGGAGAAAACGCATTTAATAAGATTTGAAATCCTTTCATGACAAAAATTTTCAAATCATGTATAAAGGGAACATACCTCAGCATAATAAATGCCACATATGATAAGCCCACAACTAGCATCATACTCAATGGTGAAAAGCTGAAAGCTCTTCCTCTAAGATCAGGAACAAGACAAGAATGCCCACGCTTGCCACTTTCATTCAATATAACACTAGAAGTCCTAACCAAAGCAATTAGGCAAGGAAAAGAAATAAAAGTTATCCAAATCAGAATAGAAAAAGTAAAACTGCCTCTATTTGTAAATGTCATATTATTATATACAGGAAACCCTGAGGATTCCATCCAAAAATTGTTAGAACTAATAAATGATTCACTAAGGTTACAGGATACAAAATCACCATACAAAAATCTGTGCATGTCTGAATATAAAAAAGCACTATTAGAAAGAGAAATTAAGAAAATAATCCCAATATACAATTGTAAATAGTATCATTAAAAAGAATTAAATATTTTGGAATACATTTAACCAAAGAGGTGAATGATCTGTACATTGAGAACTGTAAGACTTTGCTGAAAGAAACTGAAGAAGACATAAATAAATGGAACGCTATTCTTTGCTCGTGGATAGAAAGAATTAATATCATTAAATTTCCATATTACTCATGTAATCTATCAATATAATGCAATACCTGTCAAAATTCAAGTGGCATTTTTCACAGAAATTGAAAAAAATGTTAAAATTTGTATGGAACCATAGAAGATCATAAATAGCCAAAGCAATCTTAAGAAATAAGAACAAAGCTGGAGACATCACATTTTCTGATTTCAAACTATATTACAAAACTATAATAATCAAAAGAGAATGGCATAAAAACAGACACAAGATCAATGGAACAGAATAGAGAGTCCAGAAATAAACCCATGCACATATGGTCAATTAATTTATGACAAAGCAGTCAAGAATAAGTAATGGGGAAAGAATAGTCTCTTTAATATATGGTGCTGGGAAAAGTGAATTGCCATGTGCAAAAGAATGAAACTAAACCCCTATCTTACCCCATGCACAAAAATTTATTCAAAATGGAATAAAAACTTAAGTCCTGAACTGTAAAACTTCTAGAATAAAACATAAGGTGCAAGCTCCTTGACATCAGTCTTGGCAATGATTTTTTGGATTAGACACCAAAAGCAAAGGTAACAAAAACAAAAATCAAGTGAAATTACATCAAAATAAAAATCTTCTGCACAACAATGGAAACCATCAACAAATGAAAAGGCAACTTATGAAATGAGAAAAAATATTTGCAAATCACATATCTGATAAGGAGTTAATATCCAAAGTACATAAAGAACTCACACAACTCAGTAGCCAGAACCAAACAATCCAATTAAAAAATAGGCAGAGGAACTGAATTGACAATTTTACAAAGACATACAAATGGCCAACAGGTACATAAAAAGGTGCTCAACATCACTAATCATCTGGGAAATGCAAATGAAAACCACAGTGAGATACAACCTCACACCTGATAGAATGGTTATCATCAAGTAGATAAAAGATAACAAGTGTTGGTGAGGATGTGGAGAAAAGGGAACCGTTATGCACAGTTGGAATGTAAATTGGTTCAGCAACTATGAAAAAGAGTATTGAGATTCATTTAATAATTAAAAATAGAACTGCCATAAAATCCAATGATTTCACTTCTGGGTATGTATCCAAAGGAAGTGAAAACAGGATATCAAAAAGGTATATACACGCCTATGCTCACTGCAACATTATTCACAATAGCCGAGACATGAAAACAACTTAAATGTCCATTACTAGATGAGTAGATAAAGAAGGTTACACACACACACACACACACACACACACACACACAAACACACACACACACAGTGGAATATTATTTGGCCATGAGAAAGAAGGAAATCTTGCCATTTGCAGGTCTATGGGCATTATATTAAGTTAAATAAGCCAAAAGAGAAAATCAAATACTGAATTGAATCATTTCTATGTGAAATTGAAATAAAATTCAAAATCATAGAAACAGAGTATAAAAGTGGCTACTAGGGGCTGGGGATTGTGGGAAATAGGGAGAAATTAGTAAAAACATTACAAACTTTCAGCTATAATATGTACAAAATCTTTGGATCTGATGTATAACATGTTGACTATAGTTGATAACACTGTATTTTATAATTGAAATATTCTAAGAGAGTAGGACTTGAATATTGTCACAAAAGAGTAAATATGTGAAGTGATGGATATGTTAATTAATTAGATGGGAGGAATCCTTTCACAATGTAATATTTCACAATATTTCAAATCCTCATGATATATACTTTAAATATCTTATAATTTTATTTTTGAATTATACCTCAATATAGCTGAAAAAGATTAAAATTTAAAAGGTGAAAATAAATGATAAAAGAAGTAATGTTGGAACGTTAGAAATAAAGAAAGAATAATGGGAATATAAAAATATAGATTAAATACAAGGGTATTCTTTCTCTTGAGTTTTCTAAATTATATTGATGGATGGAGCAAAAATTATAACACTGTCTTTTGTGGTCCTCAAGGTATACAGAGGAAGTATTTAAGGCAATTATATTGTAAATGCAGGGGGTAAATGGAGAAAAAGATTTCTCTACTTCAGTCAAACTGGACAAATCAAATCAAACTAGCAATCAAAAACATAAAGATAGCAAGAAATCACCCCACATTTGGAAATAAAGCAACACATTCATAAATAATCATTGAGTTAAAGAACAAGACTCAAGGGAAATAAAAAATACAATTAACTGAATAAAAACACAACATATCAATATGTGTAAGACATAGCTAAAGCAGCGCTGAAGAAGGAATTTATGCCACTAAATGTTAATGTTACAAAAGAGGAAAAGTGTCAAATTGATAATCTAAGCTCTTACTTCAAGGACCTAGGAAAAGAAGGGCAAAATATAACCAAAGCAAGTAGAAGAAAGTAAATAACAAAGATACAAACAGAAATCAAAGAAATTGAAAACAGAACAATAGAGAAAATCAGTGAAAAATAGTAGGTTCTTTGGAAAAAATCAATAAAATAGGCAAAATTCTAGCAAGACTGAAACAGAAAAGGTAGAAGATACAAATTAATATATCAAGAAAAACAAGAAATATCATTACAGAACTTGTAGACAACAAAGGGATAATAAAGAATACTACAAACAACTAAGCCAACAGAAATTTGATAACTTAGATCAAATGGATAAATTCATGAAAAAAACACAAGTTACCATAACTCACCCAAAATAAAATAGATAATTTGAAAAGTCCTATGCCTATCAAGGAAACTTAATTCATAATTTGTAAACTCCCCAAATTCTAGGTCTGAAAGTTTTCACAGGAGAATTCTATCAAACTTTTGAAGAAAAAATACTACCAGCTTTACACATCTCTTCCAAAATAATTGTTTTTCAAGTAAGTCTATGAAGTTAATATTACCTTAATGACAAAACCAGAAAAAGATAGCACAAAAAGAAAACTAAAGTTCAATATCCCTTATGAATAGACAAAACATTATTAACAAAATATTAGCAAATAAAATTCAGCAACATATAATAAGAATTATTCACTGAGGCAAAGTGGGTTTTATTCCAGGCATGCAATGCTGGTTCAGTAGTTAAAAATCAATCAATACAAAAATCCTCAAAAAAATATCAGCAAGTTGAATCCAACAATGTGTAAAAAGATTTATACACAACAGCCAATAAGGATTTATTTCAGGTATGTAGGGCTGGCTCTACGTTCAAAAACAAATTAATGTAAACCATCTAATCAATAGACTAAAGTCAGAAAATCATATTGTCATATCAGTAGATGCCAAAAAATTTTTTGACAAACATCCAACACCCGTTCTAGTTAAAAACTATCAGCAAACTAGGAATAGAGGGGAACTTCCCCAACTTGATAAACAACATCTGCATAAAATCTATAGCTAACATCATACTTAATGGTATTAAACTTCTTGCTGAGATCAGAAACAACACAAGGATGTTTCATTTCACCACTTCTATTCAACACTGTAATGTAAGTCCTACTTAATGCAATAAGACAAGAAAAAAAAAAGATATACAGAGTGTGAAAAAAAGAAGTAAAACTCTCTTTCTTCACAGTTGATGTGATTGCCTATGTGGACATTCCCAAAAATTAACAAAATGAAACCTCCTGGAACTATTATAAGGAATTATAGTAAAGTTAATATAAAAAAGCCATTTGCTTTCTTATATAGTATACCAGAAATGTACAATTAGAATTTAAATTAAAAACACAATACCATTTACTTTATCATCAAAGCCTGAAATATTTAGGTATAAATCTAAAAAAATATGTATAAG
This sequence comes from Balaenoptera musculus, assembly GCF_009873245.2. NCBI lineage: Eukaryota > Metazoa > Chordata > Mammalia > Artiodactyla > Balaenopteridae > Balaenoptera > Balaenoptera musculus. The sequence continues at coordinate 69,325,461 of NC_045806.1, read as the reverse complement.
TGCTATGTTAGGAGTCTATAAAACTCTCATGAAAGAAATCAACAAAGATTTAAATAAATGGATAGTCCATGTTCATGTATAGGAGGATTCAATATTATCAAGATGTTAGTTATTCCCAATTTGATATACAGATTCAATGCAATCCCAGTAAAAACCCCAACAAGTTATTTTGTGGATATAGACAAATATTATGGGGTTTATATGAAAAGGTAAGGGACCAAGAGTAGCCAACAGAATACTGAAGGGAAAGAACAAAGTTGGAGGACTGACTCTACCACACTTCAAGACTTACTATAGAACTACAATAATCAATACAGTGTGGTATTGCAAAAGAATAGGCAAAAAGATCAATGGAACAAAATAGAGAATGCTGAAATAGACTTACACAAATGCAATCAACTTATCTTTGACAAAAGAGAAAGGGTAATTCAATGGAGAAAGGATAGTCTTTTCAATAAATGGTGCTGAAACAACTGGACATCTACAGGCAAAAAATGTATCTATACACAGAACGTATACCTTTCACAAAAATTAACTTCAAATGGATCAGAGGCTTAAATATAAAACACAAAACTATAAAACTACTAGAAGATAACACATAAGACCTAGGTGATCTTGGGTTTGGCTATGACTTCTTAGAGACAACATCAAAGTAAGACTTGTAAAAGGAAAAATTGATCATTTGGATTTCATTAAAATTAAAAAGACAACTCTGTGAAAGACACTATTAAGAGAATAAGAAGAGATGCCATGTGATGGGAGAAATTCTTTACAAAATACATGTCTAATAAAGGCCTGATATCCAAAGTATACAAAGAATTCTTAAAACTCAACAGTAAGAAAACAAACAACCCAACTGAAAAAAGGGTCAAAGATCTTAACATACACCTCAACAAAGAAGATCTACAGATGGCAAATAAGCATATGAAAAGATGCTCAACAATATATGTCAATAGAGAAGTGCAAATTAAAACAATGAGATGTCACTACAACCTATTACAATGGATAAAAAAGAAAACACTGACAACAGAAAAAGCAAATGAGGATGAGGAGTAATACAAACTCAAACTCATTGCTATTAGGAATGCAAAATGGTACAGCCACTTCAGAAGACAGTTCAACATTTTCTTATAAAACTAATCATACTCTTACTATATTATCTAGTAGTCCTGCTCCTTGGTGTTTACCCTAATGAGTTGAAAATTTATGTCCACAAAAATTCCTGCACATGTATAATTACAGCATATTTATTCATAACTGTCAAAATCTGGGACATTCCTTTGGAATCATATAGAAATGGTTTGGAGACTGGCTTATGTCCTTTATTAATCATAGCCCATAAACTACTTTACTATCACAACCTGACATTTCTAAAATCACCTTTCTTAGAATGTAAGATAATTCTGCATTAGATTTTGTTTTTATATGTGATATGGAGTGATATTGGGAACCAAGGTGATCTCAAGATATTCCTTACAGCCTAATATTTTTCTTTTTTTCTTTTTTTTTAAATGGATGAATGATTTAATATACAAAAGTGAAGCAGACATAGGTTTAAACTCAGCTCTCCACTTTTCATATGTACAACAAAGATCTCTATAAATAATAGTAAATGGTAGTTTACATAATAATAATAAAAATGAAAATAATACATGTTAAGATGATATGCACATCACCAAGGGCCAAATGAAAGCATAGGTTAAAGAGTCTTCTAGCTCAGTAGAATTAGTCATCTGGGAGAACTAAATACTTTTTTTTTTTCACACACACACACTGTATTTTATTTTTACAAGAGATAAATAGACTGACACCAAGCATTGTAAATGGATGACCACAACAAAAGCAACAATGGTTGCAATTACCAAACACGAAACACACTCATACTATGTCATAATATTGACATTCAGTCCAGTAATCCTCCACTGTAACAGTTCCTTTACTTTGCAGTGAAAATTGATTTCTATGTTCTTTGCCTCTGAGTCCTTGTGGGATTTTTTTTTAATCCAAACAGAAAGTCACAAAAATTATAATCATCCTCATCAGTTCACTCAGTCCCACATAATTAATTTTTTTTATCTTGATCTTTTGTTAGCACTTTTATGAGTTCATCAGTTTTTCATTAGAGTTCTGAAAATGCTTATTCATTCAGTTCAGCAGTATAGTCAGTTACCAGAAACCTGTACTTGTCAGAGTCTTTTCCATGAATTCCTTGAAGATGAAACCCTTTTATAGGAAAATATTTGCAAAAGCATCACAGTACACCCAGAACTGTCTGTAAATGACAAAAGACTTCAAAATGACCATGGTTAAAGATTTGATGAAAGTTCATAGTAATGCAATTGACAAGGAAATTTAGCTATTTCTGAGATACACATTTTAAAGTAATAATGAGAATTATGACTTATAACATTATACCAGAACATATAAGATTTTTAGAAATTTCATGTAATGTCTGAAACATTTATATTAACATATTTCCATACAAATAACCCAATGAAAGTTTAGTATTAGTTGTTTTGTTTGTTTGTTTTTTTATACTGCAGGTTCTTATTAGTCATCAATTTTATACACATCAGTGTATACATGTCAATCCCAATCGCCCAATTCAGCAAACCAGCATCCCCAACCCACTGCAGTTTTCCCCCGTTGGTGTCCATATGTCTGTTCCCTACATCTGTGTCTCAACTTCTGCCCTGCAAACTGGCTCATCTCTACCATTTTTCTAGGTTCCACATACATGCGTTAATACACGATATTTGTTTTTCTCTTTCTGACTTACTTCAGTCTGTATGACAGTCTCTAGATCCATCCACGTCTCAACATATGACTCAATTTCGTTCCTTTTTATGGCTGAGTAATATTCCATTGTATATATGTACCACATCTTCTTTATCCATTCATCCGTCGATGGGCATTTAGGTTGCTTTCATGACCCGCCTATTGTAAATAGTGCTGCAATGAACATTGGGGTGCATGTGTCTTTTTGAATTATGGTTTTCTCTGGGTATATGCCCAGAAGTGGGATTGCTGGATCATATGGTAAATCTATTTTTAGTTTTTTAAGGAACATCCATACTGTTCTCCATAGTGGCTGTATCAATTTACATTCCCACCAACAGTGCAAGAGGGTTCCTTTTTCTCCACACCCTCTCCAGCATTTGTTGTTTGTAGATTTTCTGATGCTGCCCATTCTAACTGGTGTGAGGTGATACCTCATTGTAGTTTTGATTTGCATTTCTCTAATAATTAGTGATGTTGAGCATCTTTTCATGTGCTTTGTGGCCATCTGTATGTTTCCTTTGGAGAAATGTCTATTTAGGTCTTCTGCCCATTTTTGGATTGGGTTGTTTGTTTCTTTAATATTGAGCTGAATGAGCTGTTTGTATATTTTGGAGATTAATCTTTTGTCCGTTGATTCGTTTGCAAATATTTTCTCCCATTCTGAGGGCTGTCCTTTCGTCTTGTTTATGGTTTCCTTTGCTGTGCAAAAGCTTTGAAGTTTCATTAGGTCCCATTTGTTTATTTTTGTTTTTATTTCCATTACTCTAGGAGGTGGATCAAAAAAGATCTTGCTGTGATTTATCTCAAAGAGTGTTCTCCCTATGTTTTCCTCTAGGAGTTTTATAGTATATGGTCTTACATTTAGGTCTTTAATCCATTGTGAGTTTATTTTTATGTGTGGTGTTAGAGAATGTTCTAATTTCATGTTTTTACATGTAGCTGTCCAGTTTTCCCAGCACAACTTATTGAAGAGACTGTCTTTTCTCCATTGTATATCTTTGCCTCCTTTGTCATAGATTAGTTGACCATATGTGCGTGGGTTTATCTCTGGGCTTTCTATCTTGTTCCATTGGTCTATGTTTCTGTTTTTGTGCCAGTACCATATTGTCTTGATTACTGTAGCTTTGTAGTATAGTCTGAAGTCAGGGAGTCTGATTCCTCCGGCTCCATTTTTTTCCCTCAAGACTGCTTTGGCTATTCGAGGTCTTTTCTGTCTCCATACAAATTTTAAGATGATTTGTTCTAGTTCTGTAAAAATGCCATTGGTAATTTGATAGGGATTGCATTGAATTTGTAGATTGCTTTGGGTAGTATAGTCATTTTCACAATATTGATTCTTCCAATCCAAGAACATGGTATATCTCTCCACCTGTTGGTATCATCTTTAAGGAGGTCTCCTAAGAGACCTCTGGGACAAATTAAAAGCAACAACATTCGCATTATAGGGGTCCCAGAAGGAGAAGAGAGAAAGGACCAGAGAAAATATTTGAAGAGATTATAATTGAAAACTTCCCTAACATTGGAAAGGAAATAGCCACCAAAGTCCAGGAAGCACAGCGAGTCCCATACAGGATAAACCCAAGGAGAAACACGCCGAGACACATAGTAATCAAACTGGCAAAAATTAAAGACAAAGAAAAATTATTGAAAGCAGCAAGGGAAAAATGACAAATAACATACAAGGGAACTCCCATAAGGTTAAGAGCTGATTTCTCAGCAGAAACTGTACAAGCCAGAAGGGAGTGGCATGATATACTTGAAGAGATGCAAGGGAAGAAACTACAACCAAGATTACTCTACCTGGCAAGGATCTCATTCAGACTTGATGGAGAAATCAAAAGCTTTACAGACAAGCAAAAGCTAAGAGAATTCAGCACCACCAAACCAGCTCCACAGAAAATACTAAAGGAACTTCTCTAAGTGGGAAACACAAGAGAAGAAAAGGACCTACAAAAACAAACCCACAACAATTAAGACAACGGTCATAGGAACATACATATAGATAATTACCTTAAACGTGAATGGATTAAATGCTGCAACCAAAAGACACAGGCTTGCTGAATGGATACAAAAACAAGACCTGTATATATGCTGTCTACAAGAGACCCACTTCAGACCTAGGGACACATACAGACTGAAAGTGAGGGGATGGAAAAAGATATTCCATGCAAATGGAAATCAAAAGAAAGCTGGAGTAGCTATACTCATATCAGATAAAATAGACTTTAAAATAAAGAATGTTACAAGAGACAAGGAAGGACACTACATAATGATCAAGGGATCAATCCAAGAAGAAGATACAACAATTATAAATATATATGCACCCAACATAGGAGCACCTCAATACATAAGGCAACTGCTAACAGCTATAAAAGAGGAAATCGACAGTAACACAATAATAGTGGAGGACTTTAACACCTCACTTACACCAATGGACAGATCATCCAAAATGAAAATAAATAAGAAAACAGAAGCTTTAAATGAAACAATAGACTAGATAGATTTAATTGATATTTATAGGACATTGCATCCAAACACAGCAGATTACACTTTCTACTCAAGTGTGCACAGAACATTCTCCAGGATAGATCACATCTTGGGTCACAAATCAAGCCTCAGTATATTTAAGAAAATTGAAATCATATCAAGCATCTTTTCTGACCACAACACTATGAGATTAGAAATGAATTACAGGGAAAAACATGTAAAAAACAAACACATGGAGGCTAAACAATATGTTACTAAATAACCAAGAGATCACTGAAGAAATCAAAGAGGAAGTCAAAAAATACCTAGAGACAAATGACAATGAAAACACGATGATTCAAAACCTATGGGATGCAGCAAAAGCAGTTCTAAGAGGGAAGTTTATAGCTATGCAAGCCTACCTAAAGAAACAAGAAAAATCTCAAGTAAACAATCTAACCTTACACCAAAAGGAACTAAAGAAAGAAGAACAAACAAAACCCAAAGTTAGCAGAAGGAAAGATATCATAAAGATCAGAGCGGAAATAAATGAAATAGAAACAAAGAAAACAATAAGAAAGATCAATAAAACTAAAAGTTGGTTCTTTGAGAAGATAAACAAAATTGATAAGCCATTAGCCAGACTCATCAAGAAAAAGAGGGAGAGGACTCAAATCAATAAAATTAGAAATGGAAAAGGAGAAGTTACAACAGACACTGCAGAAATACAAAGCATCCTAAGAGACTACTACAAGCAACTCTATGCCAATAAAATGGACAACCTGGAAGAAATGGACAAATTCTTAGAAAGGTATAACCTTCCAAGACTGAACCAGGAAGAAATAGAAAATAGGAACAGACCAATCACAAGTAATGAAATTGAAACTGTGATTAAAAATCTTCCAACAAACAAAAGTCCAGGACCAGATGGCTTCACAGGTGAATTCTATCAAACATTTAGAGAAGAGCTAACACCCATCCTTCTCAAACTCTTCCAAAAAATTGCAGAGGAAGGAACACTCCCAAACTCATTCTATGAGGCCACCATCACCCTGATACCAAAACCAGACAAAGATACTACAAAAAAAGAAAATTACAGACCAATATCACTGATGAATATAGATGCAAAAATCCTCAACAAAATACTAGCAAACAGAATCCAACAACACATTAAAAGGATCATACACCACGATCAAGTGGGATTTATTCCAGTGATGCAAGGATTCTTCAATATACGCAAATCAATCAACGTGATACACCATATTAACAAATTGAAGAATAAAAACCATATGACCATCTCAATAGATGCAGAACAAGCTTTTGACAAAATTCAACACCCATTTATGATAAAAACTCTCCAGAAAGTGGGCATAGAGGGAACCTACCTCAACATAATAAAGGCCATATACGACAAACCCTCAGCAAACATCATTCTCAACGGTGCAAACCTGGAAGCATTTCCTCTAAGATCAGGAACAAGACAAGGATGTCCACTCTCACCACTATTATTCAACATAGTTTTGGAAGTCCTAGCCAGGTCAATCAGAGAATAAAAAGAAATAAAAGGAATACAAATTGGAAAGGAAGAAGTAAAGCTGTTACTGTTTGCAGATGACATGATACTATACATAGAGAATCCTAAAAATGCCACCAGAAAATTACTAGAGCTAATCAATGAATTTGGTAAAGTTGCAGGATACAAAATTAATGCACAGAAATCTCTTGCATTCCTATACACTAATGATGACAAATCTGAAAGAGAAATTATGGAAACACTCCCATTTACCATTGCAACAAAAAGAATAAAATACCTAGGAATAAACCTACCTAGGGAGACAAAAGACCTGTATGCAGACTTCAGTGTTTAAATATCAGCCAAGCCAACTACTGTAATTTGCTGCCAGAATTTTTATTTCACTTGTTTAACCCCTGACAAAATGTCTTGTAAGTTTTAGTGATGTTTTAAAGAACAATTATTTTTTGTCTGTTCAATACCAAAAAGATAATTGTTTATTAAACTATGATAGTTCGTGGAAGAGTGACGATGTTAATGTCAATTGTTGATAATGAAATAAGTATAATAACACACTAAGAAACTGAAGGGTCTTAAAGAAAATAAGATTGTAATTTATCTTGTCCTCTCTGCATGCTGAATTACCACTTTTAATAATCTTGCCTCTAAATTAACTTACTATTTTAGTCCATGATTAGGTATAAGAGGCATGGAATATTATAAAATATATTATTGGTGTTATAATTAGCATCATTATTTTTTTTCTTGGAAAAATCATACAGTGACTCTAATGTAATTTCTTTAAAGTCTTAACTAAATATCAAATATCATTGTAAGGATTAACACTAACTCATGGAAAGACAAATAATGTTAAGAGTAATTATAAATCATAAATGCATTCATAGACGACAAGAGCACTAAGCCCCTAAAAAGCCTTGTTTGATTTATCTATTTGAATAGTATCCTGAAATTTCTTTAGTAAAGATAACCTAATATTTTAAAATTTCTCCCTTTTCAAGCTGTTAGTTAAACACAAAACCAAACCATCTATACAAAATGTTTGAAAATGGCACATATCTATGTTCTTTTTGGTTTTTGTTTTTTGGCTGTGTTGGGTCTTCATTGCTGGGCGTGGGCTTTAGTTGCAATGAGCGGGGGCTACTCTTCCTTGTGGTGCACGGGTTTCTCATTGTGGTGGCTTCTCTTGTTGCGGAGCATGGACTCTAGGCACGTGGGCTTCAGTAGTTGCAGCACGCAGGCTCAATAGTTGTGGCTCGTGGGCTCTAGAGCACAGGCTCAGTAGTAGTGGTTCATGGGCTTAGTTGCTCTGCGGCATGTGGGATTTTCCCAGACCAGGGATCGAACCCGTGTCCCCTGCATTGGCAGATGGATTCTTAACCACTGTGCAACCAGGGAAGTCCCTATGTTCTTCAGATATTAATCCATATGAAATAAAAACAAAAATTACTTCCTATAAGGAACTTTTGGTATAGGTTTTTCCAATGAATGCCAAATAGGCAATTTTCATGAGGTAGTGCAGGTGAAAAATTATACACAGTAAATGTCAAACACAAAATTCCACTCTTCGCAAATAATCAGTTTTTCTTGGAATGAAAATAATAAGTTCAGAGTTTAAATCGCATAAATTTCCACAGAATTAGAAATAAGATCACATTTGAGAAATTATAGTAATTGTGTTGCTAGAGGACAGATGTTTCAAGCAGAAAAAGACTAAACTAATTTGACAGGTTAATTCCATTTTCAGCAGCATCCTATAGTGAATGGACATAGACTCTGAGTCAATTTTATTAGCATGAATAGTAAAGGTAAAATTTTAACCCAGAGTGGGAAATCAACTCAAGCAATTATAGGAGATCTAAAAAGTTAACCACATTTAATAACTATTGTCTACAAATATATTATGATTAATAATTGCTAATTTCTATTGAGGTTTGAAAGTGCTTTGGTGTCAATAATACAACTTATGAGATGGTTTATATAGAATCCTCTGGGGTCACATTGTAGGGTGACTTTTAATGGTCAGGGAAGTGGGGCATAATCATTCTTTTCTTCATTTAAAGGGTAAAGAAAAAGGACTGTTAGTCACAACCAGCAAAAGCAGGGTGGTAAAACAAAAGGAAACTTCTGCCAAAGAAGCATTTTATTGGTTCTTGTATATACAATGTTCATTAGCCTTACAAAATTATTGGAGGAAAGATAAATGAAATTTGTGGGCTTCATGGACTTGTCTTTTAATCTCTAATTAGATTTATCTAAAAAATTGTTGTGCACACAAAGTGAAACAAAAAACTGAGCAGTCTCTTGGATACTTGATTTCAGAAGGCACATTGGACAGAAAAAGAAACCTTGTTTCCCTAATTACTCACTTGGGTTTTCAAGTGAAGACACAAATAAGTACTGATATTCTAAGAAATGAGTGGAAGAAAGTTGAGACCTCTAGTTTGTCTCAGGCTAGTTCTGGTCAGACCAGGTAAACCCATGAGTGAAAGGGGTAGCCTGGACTGCCACTGCCTACATAAGAGGAACCCACTTACCCTCCATAGGATGAAACCTGATAAGCAGCTATTAGCTGTCACCAGTCTAGTTTGGGAGATACGATTGATTGTCAATTAAGCAACATGTGCAGCAATATGGATAAGTAGAAGATGATTAAATTTAATCAGGTGGCTTTAAATAATTTTGAAAAAAATGAAAAAAGAAACAATGGAAATTTAAACAAACTTAGATCATATATATTACTTTTTTATAGCCTTAAAAATAATTCTTCTTGAGAAAATGCCAGCTTTAATTTTTAGTCAGTGCTTTCTCATTCTTTTTGCATTTTCTCCTTCTCTCCTTTCATACTTAAAATCATTGAAATCCTCTAAGTGTTGATAGTCTGTATTTTCTTTTGTCACATAGCTAACTCCTTATAAAAAATATGATATTCAACCAAAAGCTCAGCAAAAGGCTGAAAGCCAGAAAATAAGTACCAATGCACCTTTGCCTTCACCAGAACTCAAAACATTTAACTAAATCATGGGACATGGTACTGTGTGTTTTTACTTATAAAGTAAAGCTCTTTCCCCTCTTTTTCTATGTTGGACTTCTGGACATTCTCTTTGAGACATCCTCTTTGCTTCTCTCTCCAATTATTACATTACAAAGTAGCATAGAAGCAAAAAGCTTTATTGTCAATCACCTATTACAGAACCTGAAGCATGATTTAACTGTTTTCCTAGAATGTATAAATTTAATAGCCACTCTACTGAAGCTAACATTTTTGTTTTTTTATAAAAAAACGGTCATTTTACACAAAATAATTATGACTTTCAGTGAACAACAGAATCTCTTAAATTTGCTAATATCTGGCTAAAATTTCAGCATAAATTCCCTGTGAAATAGCTCCAAGAGTGACAATAGTTGAGAAGGAATGCTGAGACATTCTACTGATATTTCATTAATAGTCAAAAATATTTTATACTGCAAGTCATCTATCGGTATGGGAAATGGAAACTTTTGCTTGTTGAAGAATGCTATTATTTCAATTTGAATCATACTAAGGTTGCTTGGTAGACACAGTTTTCTAATTGTGATACTGATAAAATTATTAATAGATGATGGATACTTGCTTATTCAACTTGCTTATCAGGCAGGTTTCAGGTTCACTAAAATACTTGGGAATAGTATTAGCCAGCTTATTAATTGAAATATCCCCCCAAAGCATATTTCACGCACAAAAAAATGCTAATTTACTGTAAATTCATTGAGTATACACTGTAATGAGAGTGTTACCAATGTTAGTACATGATGTATTAACATTTTCTTGGTAATAGCAGTACTTACAAATGGTGTGGATATTTATGCCTCTCCATTCTCTCATCTCCCAAATTTATACCATTTATGAAATAGTGCAAAAGACAATTTGAAAAACAAATCAGATAACAACAATCCCTTACAGGTGTAGCAGGCTTTACAGTATAGAAACTATTTTCACTTACACAATCTCCACCTGATCTGCAGGGAGTGTCTGATTATGCTCATTTTTTTAACAGATGAAGAAAATTTTCCAGTCTAAGTTTTACTTTGACTCTATAGATATAAGTAATCATTACCCATAAGCTCTCTGTAAAATTCCTTGCTCATATTACTTGGGGGTGGGGGGCGCTCAGCGAGCCAGATTTTCCCAAGTCCAAATAGCTAGAAACAATGCTTTGTTTTTTGTATCTTCTAGTCACAAGTTTATATCTCCTAAAACTGGGGCTTGTCACATTTTAGCTTCTGTGTTAGAGATAAACATTTATAAATTGAATGCAAGACACTCAGTTTAGCACCAATACTTTAAAAACAATTATTTGGATGCTGATTAGTGAAAAAAAAAATTTAAGTGAACAAATCTGTTAGATTGACAATTATCATTCTTTGCAAATATTTGATAGTCAAAGACCATGTTTATACTATTTTAAGCACACCAAGAAGAAACAGACAAGTTTTTAGTCTTACAGAGAAAATTTTACAATTCAGGTGCTTCCCTGATTTTATATAATTCTATTAAAAGGAAATGATAAATTATTTAAACATTGATAAATCATTCTAAAGAAAATATGTTAATGGAACCCTATTAAAATTGAAGACTATAATATCCAGAACTACAAAGCTGAATACTATGGAAGAACAAAATTTAAAAATGCTCTTAGTGAGCAGGTTATTTTATTATGAATTATAGCAGTAAAATATCTTTGGGGAAGTAGAAGTTATCATAATCTGAAAATCTTATCTGACAACTTGTCTGACATGCAAATGGTAGCATATTAAATTTTAACAATTCTATGTAGCTTCTAGCTAATGTAGATCATGCTTTTCAAGAATCCTATCTCATTTGAATTTCCCAAAGTATACATTTAGTAATTTCTGCTCCAAAACATGGACTAAGGTACTTCTCCCTTTAATGAGAATAACATTAAAATCACCTTAATGAAACAGAAAAGGTCAGTCTGGGTAATTTAAATTTCTGCCTATGTGAATGAGCCTCAAGCAAAATAGCACTGCCACAGCACGCAAGTGTTAAAAAAAAAGAGAAGAAACCACTAACCTTGATGTACAGAAATAACGTTTCTTATTCACCATTAGTAGATCATAAGCTTTGAACTTTTTTAAAAAGAGGGATCGGCTTACCATGAGCCACTTTGTATTCTTAACTGCTGCTTTCTGAAACCAATTAAAACTACTTGGGTACCTATGTAACAAGGTGATAATTATCCCTACAATAGCAATCATATTACAATATATAAATGTATCAAATTAACATGTTGTACACATTAAACTTACACAATGTTATATGTCAAACATATTTCAATAAAAAATACCTGGATAAGTACAATCTATTGTTACAATAAAAATTGAAAGCAGCTGGCCCAAATAAGAAAGGATATGGGAAATTTCACTGTATCAAATGTTTCCTTGGTTCAGTTCTAAGTTAAAATAATTTGGGAAATGCTAAAATCTGACTCTCAGGCTACTGAATAGACGAGTTTTTCTTTCTTGATGCAGATAAGTATGCCAAGAGTAGAAACAACAACAAGAGTAGAAAGAGACAAAAAGCACTCATTTCCAAAAAATCTAAATGAAAGGTCATATATTTTTTAAGAGCAGCTCTTAGCCATATCACTGAAATCACTAGTATTACAACAAATTGTTATCATTTCATGTTTTTGTTTGTTTTGATGGGTAGGCAAGACTGGGAAGGGAAGGTAGTGTGAGTGGGCACATCTGTGAACGAATCTGTCAATTGAAGTAGTTGCTTGCTAATCTTAAATTACCACAGGAGGTGCCTAGCTCCACCCTTTAATACCTTTCAGCTCTGCATACGCTCATCATAGAACTGTAGACTTTTTCACTTCCTTCTAGCAGTAGAATCATTAAATACCCTGTAAGTCTTTTCCTGGACCTCCATCATCCTGAAACCTCCCTGGAAACATGGTATGGACTTTCATCAGTGATGTGCTGGTAAATGTTTTAAGAGATGGCTCTTTGGGATAGAAGAGGAACCCTCATTTCTAGTGTTTGCTGATTTTGGTGGTGTAAGTATTGGGTTGGCCAAAAGTTTCGTTTGGGCTTTTACGTATGGTGGTGTAAATATTGATACTACCACCGTGGTTGGGAAGGTATGCAAACAATAGATTATTGTGAACAAGTTTGAACTAGCTCCAACACACTACCAGGTCTTCCAGGGTGTTTACAGACCATGTGCTGATAGTCGCAGTACTTCCTAAGCTAAAGACAGTTATTACAATTACTTTCTGAGTTAAGCCAATAATTACAGTGTTCTACATAGGAAATATTTTTTATTGAGGTGCAATTCACCTACCTCACAATTCGCCCATTAATAATGTATAATTCCATGGTTTTCAGAATAGTCAGAAGGTTGTGCAGCCATCACCACTATCAATTAGATAACATTTGCATCACTCCCAAAAGAAACCCCATAACCATTAGCAACCACTCCCCATTTGCCCCCTAGCCCTGACAACCACCAGTCTACTCTCTATCTTTGTAGATATGCCTATTCTGGACAATTCGTATAAATGGAATTATATGTTATTTGGGCTTTGCTACTACTTTCTTTCATTAAAAAAAATGTTTTCAAGCTTCATTGATTTTGTAGCATGTATCAGTACTTCATTCCTTTTTATGGGTGTATAACATCCCATCTCATGGATATACAACATTTGTTTATTTATTATTCAGGTGAGGGATATTTGGGTTGTTCCACATTTTGGCTATTATGAATAATGCTTCTATAAATATTGGTGTACAAGTTTTTTGTGTAGGCATGTATTTTCAGCCTTCTTGGGTATATACCTATTAGTGGAATCGCTGGATAGTATGATAATTCTATGTTTAACTTTCTGAGGAAATGCCGAACTGTTTTCCACAGAAATTACACCATTTTACATTTCCTCCAATAATATATGAGGGGGACTTCCCTGCTGGTCCAGTGGGTAGGACTCCACGCTCCCAATGCAGGGGGCCTGGTTTCAATCCCTGGTCAGGGAATTAGATCCCGCATGCATGCCACAATTAAGAGTGTGCATGCTGCAACTAAGAATGTGCATGCCGTAACTAAGAAGTCCACATGCCGCAACAAAGGATCCCGCATGCTGCAACGAAGATTCCGTGTGCCACAACTAAGAACCAACACAGCCTAAATAAATAAATATTTAAAAAAATATATATGAGGGTTCCAATTTCTCTAAATCATTGCCTCAATTTTTTAAAATAAAAAAATAATACTAAATAAAATAGTTTTTAAAAAATAATAGTCATTCTAGTGGGTAAAAAGAGGTATCTTGTGATTTTGCCTTACATTTCCCTAATGACTAATGATATTGAGCATTTTTCATGTACTGTTTTGGACATTTGTATATTTTATTTGGGGAAATATCTATCCAAATCCTTTGCTCATTTTTAAACTGGGACATTTGTGTTTTTATGGCTGCATTATAAGAGTTCTTCACATATCCTGGATATTAAAACTTTATCAGATATACGATTTGCAACTACTTTCTCCCAATGTGTAGATTGCTTTTCACTTTCCTGCTAGTATCCTTTGAAACAAAAGTATTTTTAATTTTATTGAAGTAGAGTTTATCTATTTGTCTTTGATTTCTTGTGTTTTAGGGGACATACAAATAAAACACTGCCTAATCCAAGTTCATGAAGGTTTATGTCTAAGTTTTTGTCTAAGAGCTTTATAGTTTTAATTCTTGCAGCTAGGTCTTTACAACATTTTGAATTAATATTTATGTGTGGTGTGTGATAAGGGTCAAACTTCATGTTTTGCATATGAATATCCAGTTTTCTCAGCCAAGAAATAAATTTAAATGGCTGTCTCCTTTAGACTTTCTGTCCTTAAATATCTAGATTGATTGAAACTAGTGCTGTAATATCTTTCAGATATTATTTTTATTTAACAATAAAATAATTCCTCTATTTTCACTTTTGGTTTAAATATATGATTCCCAGATCTAAAAATATATAAATGTATACTTTTATATTCAATTTAAAAAACAAAGAGAAATCCTCAGTTAGAAGAAAGTCACTTAATATATTGCACTAAAGTACTGCTTCCTCTACCCTCCAGAATTTGTTTTTCTGTACTAATTATTTTGTCATCACTGGTGTAAATTATTCATATGTTATTTTAAAAATTGGAGTGAAATTTATAGTACTAGTCACAATCACATTATTTATATGGACTTTGAGAGACTAACAAAGTATGGGTTAATTAAACCTGCTATGATTTGATAAACATATGGAATATCATTAATTGCTGACTTACAACCAGCAATTAACTGAAACATAGTTTTCATGTTTCCAATCAAGTAATATTTTTTTAAAAATTTATTTATTTATTTTTGCCTGTGTTGGGTCTTAGTTGTGGCATGCGGGATCTTTCGCTGTGGCATGCAGGCTCTTTGTTGGAGCACACAGGCTTCTCTCTAGTTGTGGCACACAGGCTCCAGAGCACGTGGGCTCAGTAGTTGCAGCATGTGGACTTAGTTGTGCTGCGCAGGTTTAGTTGCCCCACAGCATGTGGGATCTTAGTTCCCCAACCAGGGATTGAACCAGCGTCCCCTGCATTGGAAGGCAGATTCTTAACCACTAGACCACAAGGGAAGTCCCAAGTAAGTAATATTAAAGGAAGTTAAAAGAACTCTATCAAGCTAAGAAGCAGTATCCTACATGAATGGAAAAGGGGAAAAAAAAACAATTCTATTTTAGACCTAGTAAGCAAAATAAGTTAATAAGACTTGTATAAAAGTGTACAATATTTTCTCTCAGAGATTCAAAAAGAGGATATATAGCATGGAAAAATATCTTCTCATTTATCTTAAAAATATAAGATAATTCAGATGAAGCAAAATGTATAAAATCTTGTATCATAAAAATGAATGTACCCATCATTTGATAAAATGTTCCAGGACAAATGAAGCACCCTGTGTACTCTTCACAGATCACTTCCACTTCCCTTCCTATTCAGAGGTAACCCTCCTCTTTCTTACATGAAAAGCAAGGATGATTAAGGGGCACACTAGTAGCCCATGAAGAACAAGTATTTAATTCATTTTATTTGAGATATTCCACAAAAAGGGAGCCACGTGATTTTTATAGACTATAATTATAGAATAGGCCATCAATTATTAGAGTAATCTATTCATAAAGATTCAGAAATCACTGTAGACTGACAGAGAGAGAGAGAAAATATGAATGGAAGATTTAGCAGCATAAAAAACCTTCCACACATAATATGCAGTTATGAATAACATTTTAATTTCATATATAATAACAGCTTCTATTATAATGTTATTCAGCTTTGCTAGTTGTTATCTATTATATATCTCTTATATAATCAACAACCTTCTAAATGTCTAGAAATGAGCTAGGTTCTGTGACACACAACAGAAATACAGTGATTCTCTATTAGTCTAGAGGTCAGACTGACAAAATATCCACATACTTCCGTTATTATAGTAGAGTAGATTTCTGTCTTGCCTTGATTATGCAACCAAATAGCTCTGTGGTTTGGTTTAGGCAACAATTTTTTTTTAAATTGAAGTATAGTTTATTTACAATGTTGTGTTAATTTCTGCTGTACATCAAAGTGATTCAGGTATATATATATATATGTATACACATTTTTTAATATATTATTTTCCATTATGGTTTATCATGATGAATAAATATTACTGGATATAGTTCCCTGTGTTATACAGTAGGAACTTGTTTATCCATTCTATATATAATAGCTTACATCTCCTAACCCCAACCTTCCACACCATCCATCCCCCAAACCTCTCTCCATTGGCAACCACAAGTCTGTTCTCTATGTCCATGAGTCTGTTTCTGTTTCATAGATAGGTTCGTTTGTGTCATATTTTAGATTACATATATAAGTGATATCCTATTGTATTTGTCTTTCTCTTTCTGACTTATTTCACTTAGTATGATCATTTCTAGGTCCATCCATGTTGCTGAAAATAATATTATTTTATGCTTTTTTATGGCTGAGTAGTATTCCATTGAATATATGTACCACTTCTTCTTTATCCATTCATCTGTAAATGGACATTTAGGTTGTTTCCATGTCTTTGCTATTGTGAATAGTGCTGCTATGAACATAGGGGTGCATGTAATCTTTCTGAATTATAGTTTTGTCTGGATATATGGCCAGGACATATGGGTCATATGGTAAATCAATTTTTTAGTTTTCTGAGGAACCTCCATACTTTTTTCCATAGTGGCTTCACCAACTTACATTCCCACCAACAGTATAGGAGTGTTCTCTTTTCTTCACACCCTCTCCAGCATTTGTTATTTGTAGACATTTTAATGATGGCCATTCTGTCTGGTATGAGGTGGTACCTCACTGTAGTTTTGGTTTCCATTTCTCTAATAATTAGCAACTTTGAGCATCTTTTCATGTGCCTATTGGCCATCTGTATTTCTTCTTTGGAGAAATGTTTATTTAGGTCTTTCACTCATTTTTCTATTGGGTTGTTTGTTTTTTGTTGTTGTTGAGTTATATGAGCTGTTTGTATATTTTGGAAATTAGGCCCTTGTTGGTTGTATCATTTGCAAATATTTTCTCCCATTCTGTAGGTTGCCTTCTCATTTTGTTTATGGTTTCCTTTGTCACACAAAAGCTTGTAAGTTTGATTAATTCCCATTTGTTTATTTTTGGCTTTATTTCTATTGCCTTGGGAGACTGACCTAAGAAACACTGGTACAATTTATGTCAGAGAATATTTTGCCCAAGATCACTTCTAGAGAAATCAAAAGCTTACATACAAGCAAAAGTTAAGAGAATTCAGCAACACCAAACAAGGTTTACAACAAATACTAAAGGAACTTCTCTAGGCGGGAAAGAGACCAGAAATTTAAAACAACCTTGTACACATATAGACATCTATATCAATACCTCATGGGAACAGCAAACACAAAAACTTCAATGGATACACACACAAAAAAGAAAAAAGCATCCCAAACACAACACTAAAGATGGTCCTCAAACCACAAGAGAAGAGAACAAAAGAGAAAGGGAAGAAGAAAGACCAAAAAAACTAATAGAAAGCAATTAACAAAATGGCAATAGGAACATGCATATCAATAATTACCTTAAACATAAATGGATTAAATGCTCTAACCAAAAGACATAGACTGGCAGAATGGATACAAAAACAAGACTGGTATACATGCTGTCTACAAGAGACCCATTTCAGACCTAGGGACACATACAGACTGAAAGTGAGGGGATGGCAAAAAGATAATACATGCAAATGGAAATCAAAATAGACTTTGCAATAAAGACTGTTACAAGGGACAAGGAAAGAGACTACATAATGATCAAGGGATCCATTCAAGAAGATATAACAATTGTAAATATATATGCACACAACATAGGAGCACCTCAACATATAAGGGAAATGCTAACAGCCATAAATGGGGAAATTGACAGTAACACAATATTAATGGAGAACTTTAGCACCCTATTTACACCAATGGACAGATCATCCAGACAGAAAATTAATAAGGAAACACAAGCCTTAAATGACACATTAGACCACATAGACTTAATTGATATCTATAGGATATTCCATCCAAAAGCAGCAGAATACACTTTCTTCTCAAGTGCACATGGAACATTCTCTGGAACAGATCACATCTTGGGTCACAAATCAAACCTTGTAAATTTAAGAAAACTGAAATCATATCAAGCATCTTTTCCGACCATAATGCTATGAGATTAGAAATCAATTACAGGGGAAAAAATAACTGTACAAAACACAAACACATGGAGGCTAAACAATGTGGTACTAAATAAACAATGGATCACTGATGAAATCAAATAAGAAATCAAAAATACCTAGAGACAAATGACAATGAAAACACAACAATCCAAAATCTATGGGAGGGAGGAAAGGCAGTTCTAAGAAGGAAATGTACAGCAATAAAATCTTACCTCAGGAAACAAGAAAAATCTCAAATAAACAACCTAACCTTACACCTAAAGCAACTAGAGAAAGAAGAACAAAGCCTAAAGTTAGTAGAAGAAAAGAATTCATAAAGATCAGAGCAGAAATAAATGAAATAGAGAAGAAAACAATAGCAAAGATCAATGAAACTAAAAGCTGGTTCTTTGAGAAGATAAACAAAATTGATAAAACTTTAGCCAGACTCATCAAGAAAAAAGGAGACGACTCAAATCAATACAATTAGAAGTGAAAAAGTAGAAGTTAAAACTGGCAGTACAGAAATGCAAAGGATCATAAGAGACTACTACAAGCAACTGTATGCCAATAAAATGGATAACCTAGAAGAAATGGACAAATTCTTAGCAAAGTACAACTTTCCAAGACTGAAGCAGGAAGAAATAGAAAATATGAACAGACAAAACACAAGTACTGAAATTAAAACTGTGATTTAAAATCTTCGAACAAACAAAAGTCCAGGACCAGGTGGCTTCACAGGCGAGTTCTATCAAACATTTAGAGAAGAGTTAACACCCATCCTTCTCAAAATAGTCCAAAAAATTGCTGAGGAAGGAACACACCCAAAATCATTCTACGAGGCCACCATCACTCTTATACAAAATGGAGACAAAGACATCACAAAAAAAGAAAATTACAGGCCAATATCACTGATGAAAATAGACAAAAAAATCCTCAAGAAAAAGGGGAAGGGTAAGCTGGGACGAAGTCAGAGAGTGGCATGGACTTATATATACTAACAAATGTAAAATAGATAGCTAGTGGGAAGCAGCTGCATAGCACAAGGAGATCAGCTCGGTGCTTTGTGACCACCTAGAGGGGTGGGATAGGGAGGGTGGGAGGGAGATACAAGAGGGAGGAGATATGGGGATATATGTATATGTGTAGCTGGTTCACTTTATTATAAAGCAGAAACTAACACACCATTGTAAAGCAATTATACTCCAATAAAGATGTTAAAAAAAAAAAAACACCAGCAAAACGAATCCAACACCATATTAAAAGGATCATGCACAATAATCAAATGGGATTTATCCCAGGGATGCAAGGATTCTTCAAAATATGTAAATTAATCAATGTGACACACCATATTAACAAACTGAAGAATAAAAACCATATGATCATCTCAATAGATGCAGGAAAAGCTTTTGACAAAATTCAACACCTATGTATGATATAACAATCTCCTGAAAGTGGGCATAGAGGGAAAATACCTCAACATAATAGAAAGGTCATATATGACAAACCCACAGCAAACATCATTCTCAATGGTGAAAACCTGAAAGCATTTCCTCTAAGAGCAGGAACAAGACAAGGATATAACTTCTTGCCGCTTTTATTCAACATAGTTTTGGAAGTCTTAGCCATGACAATCAGAAAAGAAAAAGAAATAAAAAGAATCCAAGTTGGAAAAGAAGTAAAACAGTAACTGTTTGCAGATGACATGTTAGTATACGTACAGAATCCTAAAGATGTTACCAGAAAACTACTAGAGATCATCAATGAATTTAGTAAAGTTGCAGGATACAAAATTAATACACATAATTCTCTTGCATTCCTATACACAAACAACAAAAGATCAGAAAGAGAAATCACGGAAACAAAATCCCATTTACCTTTGCATCAAAAAGAATAAAATACCTAGGAATAAATGTACCTAAGGAGTCAAAGATCTGTACTCAGAAAACTATAAGACACAGATGAAAGAAATCAAAGATGATGCAAACCAATGGAGAGATATACCATGTTCTTGGATTAGAGGAATCAATATTGTCAAAATGAGTATACTTTACAAAGTAATCTACAGATGCAATGCAATCCCTATCAAATTACCAATAGCATTTTTCACAGAATTAGAACAAAAAATTTTTAATATTTGTGTGGAAATACAAAAGACCCCAAATAGGCAAAGCAATTTTGAGGAAGAAAAACTGAGCTGGAGGAATCAGGCTCCCTACTTCAGACTATATTACAAAGCTACAGTTATCAAAACAGTATGGTACTGGCACAAAAACAGAACTATAGGTCAATGGAACAGGATAGAAAGTCCAGAAATAAACCCACACATCTATGGTCACCTAATCTATGACAAAGGAGGCAAAAATATACAATGGAGAAAAGAGAGTCTCTTCAATAACTGGTGCTGGGAAAAGTGGACTGCCACATGTAAAAGAATGAAATTAGAACATTCTCTACTACCAAGCAAAAAAATAAACTCAAAATGGATTAAAGATCTAAATGTAACACCAGATATTATAAAATTCTTAGAGGAAAACATAAGCAGAACACGCTCTGATACAAATTGCAGCAAATCTTTTTTGATCCACCTCCTAGAGTAATGAAAATAAAAACAAAAATAAACAAATGTGATGTAATTAAACTTAAAAGCTTCTGCACAGCAAAGGAAACCATAAACAAAACGAAAAGACAGCTCACAGAATGGGAGAAAATTTTTACAAATGATGCGACTGACAAGGGATTAATCTCCAAAATTTACAAACAGCTCATGCAGCTCAATATAAAAAAACCCAAACAACCCAACCAAAAAATGGCAGAAGATCTAAGTAGAGATTTCTGCAAAGAAGACATACAGATGGCTAACAAACACATGAAAAGATGCTCAACATCACCAATTATCAGAGAAATGCAAATCAAAACTACAATGAGTTATCACCTCACACCAGTCAGAATGGCCACCATCAAGAAATCTACAAATAGTAAAACCCGGAGAGGGTGTGTAGATAAGGGAACCCTCCTACACTGTTAATAAGAATGTAAATTGGTATAGCCACTATGGATAACAGTATGGAGGTTCCTTAAGAAAGTAAAAATAGAATTACCATATGATCCAGCAATACAACTCTTGGGCATATATCCAGAGAAAACCATAATTTGAAAAGATACATGTACCCAAACATTCATCGCAGCACTATTTACAGTAGCCAGGACATGGAAGCAATCTAAATGTGCATTGATGGAGGAATGGATAAAGAAGATGTGGTACATATATATACAATGGGATATTACTCAGCTATAAAGTAGAATGAAATAATGACATTTGCAGCAACATGGATGGACCTAGAGATCGTCATACTGAGTGAAGTAAGTCAGACAGAGAAAGACAAATATCATATGATATCGCTTATATGTGGAATCCAAGAAAAGGGTAAAAATGAACCTATTTACAAAACATAAATAGAGTCACAGATGTAGAATAGAAACTTATGGCTACCAATGGGGAAGGAGGGGAGGGATAAATTTCTAGATTGGAATTGACATATACACACTACTATATAAAATAGATAACTAATAAGAACCCACTATACAGCACAGGGAACTTTACTCAATGCTCTGTAATGTCCTATATGTGAATAGGATCTAAAAAAGAGTGGATATATGTATATGTATAACTGATTCACTTTGCTGTACAGCAGAAACTAACACAACATTGTAAATTAACTATACTCCAATGAAAGTTAATTAAAAAAAGAAGTAATATCTGACTTTGAGGGACCAACAATCTAGATGCATGAACAAGATAACACATGTGGAAAAATTGAAAAGCTATATACAGTACCTTATCTTTAACAAAAATATACTTAAATTTTTGCATCTACCTTTAACTTTTTATTATAGGTAATGGCCCTCAGAGAAGGAGTGCTTTGTTGATAAGTTCAGAGGTAGCTAAATCATTGCGGCGTAGTCTTGAAGGATGGGTAGGATTGGAGAAATGGAAAAGAACAGACTAGGGAACAACATGAACAACATGGCATTTTGGGGGGAAGAGTTAGGAGTTATTCATCACACTTTAGTTAAGGAGTTATATTTAAATATTATTAAGTTCATGACGGTAGTCTTATCACAGTATTCACTTCTTCTACTTTTGAGTTCATAATTGGTGTAGAAATTATTATTCAAACATCTAATTGATATGAAATGAGTTAGGAATGATATTCATAGGGAAAGGAAACAAGTAAGATATAACACAGTATTTTCTTGGTGTGGAACCAGGTGTCACTAGGAAATACTTTTATGTAATTTTCCTCTACTTTAGAAAACCAAAATTCTAACAAAGTTAGATGGAGCAATATATTTTGGTAAAATTCATCTTCCTTTACTACTGACTCTAATATTATAGAATGAGGTATTATCTCTTGACAGTCTCCTAAAATCTAAATTGAAAACTTTTGGCAAAAAGATAATTAAAATACTCTAAGTAATGACTATTGAGAATTACAGTTCTCACCAGCAGCTTACTTTTCAGTGAATCACTTTAAAGTATTCTTTTAACTTAAGAATCTCTCCTTCCCTTTAGCACTACTACCATGAATGATAATTTTTTTTTCATTTGTAGAGATTGTCACTTTTCATGTACAAATATCACAATGGAACTCTTTTTTTTCTTATTATCATCTTTGTATTTGCTGTGTTATATTGAGCTGAGCTGTACTACTCCACCTGACCAATAAGAAGGGATGCCACCTAACGTGTACTCAAACATGTAAAAACCCCTTAACTTGATGATTATATACTTGGAAATGACTTCATTTGTTTATCAATTCCATGAATTAGTTTATTTATGTAAAGTTCACATGCAGTAATCAGTAGCAGTAAAGGAAAAAAATCCCAGGAATTTCATAGCACTTTGAAAATCATTTTCCTAAGTATTAAATGAATGTGGAGAGTGAGCATCTTTTGCACTCCTAAGTAAAAACAAGAAGGCTAATATTTATTGAGTGCCTACTATGTGTCAGGCACTATATAAAACACTGTCACAATTAATTTTTAATTCAAATTGTTCAAGGTTACACAATTTATAAATGCCAGAGTTGGGATTCAAATGGGGGACTGACTTAAGTGTTTATAAATGTTCCAGTATCCCATGTCACCTGTCTTTAGAGATCAAAAACTTCATTAAATGAATAATTACCTATCTGAATTCTAATCTTTATTATCTTTCACTGGGCCTTTTGGTTATTGATAGTATCATTTCTCAAAGTCGGGAGCCTGGGAGAGTTTTAATACTCAACATAGGTTATTAAGACAGTTTTCTATCTAGACTATCATCAGTTTCATTTGCCTCCTCTTTTTTTTTTTTTTTTTGATACACTCCTAATTTCCCAATTCATCCCATCCTTGGTATCCATACGTTTGTTCTCTACATCTGTGTCTCTATTTCTGCTTTGCAAATAAGTTCATCAGAATTTACACAGAGAAGAATACTGTTGATCATTCAATGCAATCTTAATCAAAATTCCAATGACATTTCTCACAGAAATAGAAAAACAGTCCTAAAATTTGTATCAAACCACAAAAGACCCCAAATAGCCAAGGAAATCATGAGAAAGCCAGAGGCATCACACCTCTGGATTTCAAACTATAATACAAAGCTACAGTAATTAAAACAGTATGGTGCTGGCATAAAAATAAATACATAGACCAATGGAACAGAATAGAGAGCCCAGAAATAAACCCCAGCATTTATGGTCAACTAATATTTCACAACGGAGCCAAGAACACTCAATGGGGAAAGAATAGTCTCTTCAATAAATGGTGCAGGGAAAACTGGATAACCACATTCAGATAAATAAAATTGCAACCTTATTTTACACTCTCACAAAAATTAGCTCAAAATGGATTAGAGACTTAAATGTAACCCCTGATATTGTAAAAACTCTAGAAGAAAACATAGGGGAAAATCTCCTTGACATTGGTATTGGTGATGATTTTTTAGATATGATACCAAAAGCACAAGAAACAAGAGCAAAAGTCAAGGAGTGGTATTATAGCACACTTAAAAAGCTTCTGCACAGCAAAAGAAAAAATTAAAAATGAAAAAGCAATCTATGGAATAGGAGGAAGGATTTGCAAACCATGTATCAGATAAAAATCTAATATCCAAAATATATAAAGAACTCATGAGAGGGGTCCAAGATGGCAGTGTAGGATTACACTGAGCTCACGTCCTCCCATGGACACACTGAATCTACACCTACATACAGAGCAATTCTCACTGAAGAAGACCCGAGGGCTGATGGAACAGCTAATGCACATGGAAGGACCACATAGAAATGGGTAGGAAAGATGGAGACACAGTATCCATGGGAACGTCACCCCTAATGCAGTAACCTGCAGTAGAGAGAGGTATTGCTGAGGGACCTGAGTGTAGACTCATCTGCCCTAGGACACAGTGAAAAAACAGCAGATTAAAGGGCACCTGGACTATACAGGAAGAAGATCCATTTACTAATCCTAGAGCTTCTGCCAAATGTGCAGGGAACTGCTGGAGCCCTCTCTGGGTTTGGAGGTGCTGGTGAGTAACATTGTTTGAGTTCCCCCAGGGAATCCCCCTGGCTTACATCTGATCCAGCTCCAGGTGCCCCACCAAGATGAACTTGGTGAGGTGCTGCCCAGGGACTGGTCCCTGCCAGGGCTCACTCCAGTCCCAGCTCCCCCACCAATTCAGCCTCAGGCACAGCACTCTCCAGTGTCTGCTCCAGCTTCAGCTGACTTGCCAAAGCCATAAGGCACAAGCCATCTACACAGGGGATGTTTCCACACAAGGCCATTTTTTCAAGATCAGAAGTAGCTGTTTTGCCTAATTCATAGAAACAAAAACCAAAAGTAAAACAAAATAAGGAGACAGAAGAATACGTTCCAAATGAAACAACAAGAAAAATCCCTATTGAAACAGAGATAAATGATTTACCTGATAAAGAGTTAAAGGAAGCAGTCATAAGAATGCTCTATGAACTTGGGAGTAGAATGGAGGAATTCAGTGGGAACTTCAACAAAGACTTAGAAAATATAATAAAAATCCAATCAGAACTGAAGAAGACAACAACTGAAATCAAAAATACACTAGAGGGTATCAACAGCAAATTAGATGTTACAGAATAATGGATAAGCAATCTAGAATATAGAATATTGGAAATCACACAATCAGAACAGTAAAAATTTTAAAAAAAATTTAAAAAAAATCAGAGTTTATGAGATGGTGAAACAACATCAAGCATACTAACATTTCCATTATTGGAATCCCAAAAGGAAAAGAGAGAGAGAAAAGGACAGAAAATTTATCTGATGAAATAAAGGCTGAAAATTTCCCTAACCAAGGGAAGGAAACAGACATCCAGGCACAGGAAGTACAGAGAGTCCCAAACAAGTTGAACCCAAAGATATCCATGCCAAAACATATTATAAACAAAATGACAAAAGTTAAAGTCTATAAAGAGGGAATCTTAAAGGCAATGAGAGACAAGCAACTAGTTACCTATAAGAAGACTCCCATAAGACTATCAGTTGACTTTTCAGAAGAAGATTTGCAGGCCAGAAGGGAGTGGCAGGATATATTTAAAGTGTTAAAGGAAAAATCTTACAACCTACAATACTCTACCCAGAAAGATTATCATTCAGAATTGAAGGAGAGATAAAGAGTTTTCCAGAGAAGCATAAATTAAAGTTCATCACCACTAAACCAGCCTTACAAAAAATGTTAATGGATCTTCTTTAAGTGGAAAAGAAAAGACCACAACTAGAAATAAGGGAAGATATGAAAGAAAAGTATCTCACTGGTTAAGGAAAACATATATGAAAGTCAGTGGATCAGCCACTTAAAAAGATAGTATGAAGGTTAAAAGACAATAGTCATATAATCAAGCATACTTTCAATAAGTAATTAAGAGATACACAAAATAAAAAGATGCAAAATATGAAACCAAAAATATGAAAAGTGGGGAGGGGGAGTAAAAATATAGTGCTTTTAGGATTCCTTTGAACTTAAGGGACTATAAGCTTAAAACAGAAAGCTATATATACAGGTCAATACATATGAATCTCATGGTAACCACAAACCTAAAAACTTCAATGGATAAAAAATAAAGAGAAAGGAATCGAAACATATTACTAAAGTAATCCATCAAACCACAAGGAAAGAAATCAAGAGAAGGAAATAGGAACAGATAAGACCTACAAAAAAACCCCAGAAAACAATTAACAAAATGGCAATAAGTACATGCCTATCAATAATTACTTTAAATGTAAAATAGACAAAATACTCCAATCAAAAGATGTAGGGTAGCTGAATGCATAAAAAAAAGATCCATCTATATATAGCCTAAAATAGACTCATCTTAGATCTACAGACACACATAGACTGAAAGTGAAGGGATGGAAAAAGACGTTTCATGTAAATAAAAAGAAAAGAAAGCTGATGTAGCAATATTCTTATCAGACAAAATAACCTTTAAAACAAAACCATAACAAAAAACAAAGAAAGGTATTGGTTAATGATAAAAGGGTCAGTCCAACAAGAGGTTATAATATTTGTAAAAATTTATGCATCCAACAGAGAAGCACCTAAATATATAAAGTAGCTATTAATATAAATAAAGGGAGAGACACTAATGCAATAATAGTAGGGGACTTTAATACCTCACTTACATCAATAGATAAATCATCCAGACAGAAAATCAATAAGGAAACAGTGGTCTTTTATGACACATTAGACCAAATGAATTTAATAGATACATATAGAACATTCAATCCAATAGAAGCAGAACACATTCTTTTCAAATGCATATGGAACATTCTCCAGGATAGCAAAACAAGACTTGGTAAATTTAAGAAAATTGAAATAATATCAACCATCGTTTCCAACCACAAAGATATGAGAGTAGAAGTCAACTATAAGAAAAAAAAACTGCAAAAAAACCAACACTTGGAGGCTAAACAATATGCTACTAAAAAACATTGGATCACTGAAGAAATCAAAAAGGAAATAAAAAAATACCAAGAGATAAATGAAAAGAGAAATACAACAATCCAAAACCCATGGGACGCCGCAAAAGCAGATCTAAGAGGGAAGTTTATAGCAATACAAGCTTATTTCAGTAAACAAGAAAAATCTCAAATAAACAATATAACTTTACACCTGGAAGAACTAGGAAAAAAATAAAGAAAAACAAACCCCAAAGGTAGTTAAAGAAATCATAAAATCAGAGCAGAAATAAATGAAATAGAGACTAAAAAAGCAATAGAAAAATCAATAAAACTAAAAGCTGCTTTTTCGAAAAGACAAACAAGATTGATAAACCTTTAGCCAGACTCATAAAGAAAAAAGGGGAGAGGCCCCAAATCAATAAAATCAGAAAAGAAAAGGGAGAAGTTGTAACTGACATCATAGAAATACAAAGGATCATAAGAGACTACTATAAACAACCATATGCCAATAAAATGGACAACCTAGAAAAAATAAATTCTCAGAGATGTGCAATCTCTGAAGACTGAGCAGGAAGAAATAGAAAATATGAACAGACCAATTACCAGTGATGAAATTGAATCAGAAATTTTAAAACTTTCAATGAACAAAAGTCCAGGACCAGATGGCTTCAAAAGTGAATTCTACGGATTTCCATGGTGGCACAGTGGTTAAGAATCCACCTGCCAATGCAGGAGACAAGGGTTTGATCCCTGGTCTGGGAAGATCCCACATGCCGTGAAGTAACTAAGCTTGTGCACCACAACTACTGAGCCTGCAATCTAGAGCCGGTGAGCCACAACTACTGAATCCCATGCTCCTAGAGCCTGTGCTCCACAACAAGAGAAGCCACAGCAATGAAAAGCCCATGCACCACGACAAAGAGTAGCCCCCACTCGCTGCAACTAGAGAAAGCCCGTGCACAGCAATGAAGACCCAATGCAGCCAAAAATAAATAAATAAAATAAATTTTTAAAAATTAAATAAATAAATAAATAAATTTATTAAAAAAGTGGATTCTACCAAACATTTAAAGCAGAGTTACCAACTATCCTTCTAAAACTATTCCAAAAATTGCAGAGCTAAGAACACTTCCAAACTCATTCTATGAAGCCAGCATCACCCTGATCCCAAAGCAAGACAAGGATACAAGAAAAAAAGAAAATTACAGGCCAGTATCACTGATGAACATAGATGCAAAAGTTCTTAACAAATTATCGGCAAACTAAATCCAACAATACATTAAAATACACCATGATCAAGTGGGATTTATCCCAGGGATGCAAGGAGTTTTCAATATCCGCAAATCAATCAGTGTGATACAGTACCTAAACAAATTGAGGAATAAAAATCATACGATCATCTCAATAGATGTGGAAAAAGCTTTTGACAAAATTCAACATCTATTTATGATAACAAATCTCGAGAAAGTGGGCATAGAGGGAACATGCTTCAACATAATAAAGGCCATGTATGACAAACACACAGCTAACATCATACTCAACAGTGAAAAGCTGAAAACATTTCCTTTAAGATCAGGAACAAGGCAAGGAATCCCATTCCTGCAACTTTTATTCAACATAGTATTGGAAGTCTTAGCTACAGCAGTCAGACAAGAAAAAGAAATAAAAGGCATCCAAACTGAGAAGGAAGAAGCAAAACTGTCACTGTTTGCAGAAGATATGATACTATACATAGAAAAGCCTAAAGATGCTACCAGAAAACTACTAGAGCTCATCAATGAATTCAGTAAAGTTGCAGGATACAAGATTAATATACAGAAAGCTGTTGCATTACTATACACTAACAATGAACTATGAGTAAGATAAAGTAAGAAAACAATCCCATTTACCACTGCATCAAAAAGAATAAAATACCTAGGAATAAACCTACCTAAGGAGAAAAAATAACTGTACTTGGAAAACTATAAGACACTGATGAAAGAAATTGATAATGACACAAACAGATGGAAAGATATACCATTTTCTTGGATTGGAAGAATTAATATTGTTAAAATGGCCATACTACCCAAAGCAGTCCACAGATTCAATGCAATCCTTATGAAAATATCAATGGCATTTTACACAGAGATAGAACAAATAATTTTAAAATTTGTATGGAAACACAAAAGACCCCAAATAGCCAAACCAATTTTGACAAAGAAGAACAGAGCAGGATGAATCCCACTCCCTGACTTTAGGCTACACTACAAAGCTACAGTAACCAAAATTACCTCTGTTTTGAAGTATGTTTGATTTACAGTATTATATTAGTTTCAAGTGCATAGCATAGGAATTCAGTATCTTTCAGATTATACTCCATTATAAATTATTGACAGGTAACGGCTATAATTCCCTGTGCTATACAATATATCCTTGTTGTTTATTTTATACATAGTAATTTATATCAGCTAATCCAATACCCCTAGTTTTTCCCTCCCTGCTTCTTTCTCCGCTTTGGTAATCATAAATTGGTTTTCTATATTAGGGAATCTGCTTCTGTTTGCATATACATACAATTGCATTATTTTTTCGATGCTACACTTAAGTGACATTATACAGTACTTGTCTTTCTCTGTCTGGCTTATTTCAATAAGCCTAATACTCTCCAGGTCCATCCAAGTTGCTGCAAATGGCAGAATTTCATTCCTTTGTATGACTGAGTAGCATTCCATTCTATGTGTATACCACATCTTATTTATCCATTCACCTGTTGTTGGGCTCTTGTGTTGCTTTTGTGTCTTGGCTATTGTGAATAGTGCTCCTGTGAACATTGGGGTACCTGTATCTTTTCAAATTAGTGTTTTCATTGTTTCCAGATATATACTGAGGATTGGAATAGCTGGATCATATGGCAGTTCTATGTTTAATTTTCTGAGAAAACTTCTCCATACTGTTTTTCATAATGGCTGCACCAATTTACACTCCAACCAACAGTGTATAAGGGTTCCCTTTCCTCCACATCCTCTCTAACATTTATTTGTTGACTTTTCGATGATAACCATTCTGACAAGTGTGAGGTGATATCTCATATGTGATTTTTTTTTTAATGAAAGCTTATTTATTTATTTATTTTTGGCTGTGTTGGGTCTTCGTTTCTGTGTGAGGGCTTTCTCTAGTTGCGGCAAGTGGGGTCCACTCTTCATCGCGGTGTGCGGGCCTCTCACTGTTGCGGTCTCTCTTGTTGCGGAGCACAAGCTCCAGACGCGCAGGCTCAGTAGTTGTGGCTCATGGGCCTAGTTGCTCTGCGGCATGTGGGATCTTCCCAGACCAGGGCTCAAACCCGTGTCCCCTGCATTGGCAGGCAGATTCTCAATCACTGCACCACCAGGGAAGCCCTCATATTTGTTTTGATTTGCATTTCTCTAATGATTAGCAAAGTTGAGCATCTTTTCATGTGCCTATTAGCCATTTATATGTCTTCTTTGGAAAAATGTCTATTCAAGTCGTCTGTCCATTTTTCGATTGGGTTGCTTGTTCTTTTGATATTGAGTTGTATGAGTTCTTTGTATATTTTGGATATTAACCCCCTGTCAGTCACATCATTTGCAAATAATTTCATCCATTCCATTGGTTGTCTTTTCATTTTGTCAATGGTTTCCTTGTTGTGCAATAGCTTTTAAGTTTAATTACGTCTGATTTGTTTATTTTTCCTCTTATTTCTTTGGCCTTAGGAGACAAATCCAAAAAATATATATACATATTGGCATGATTTATGTCAAAAAGTGTTCTGCCAATGTTCTGTTCTAGAAGTTTTATGTTTCCAGGTCTTACATTTGGGTCTTTATTCCATATGGAGTTTATTTTTGTATGTGGTTTGAAGGAATGTTCTAATCTCATTGTTTTACATGTAGCTGTTCAGTTTTCCCAGCACCACTTACTGAAGAGGCTGTCTTTTCTCCATTGTATATTCTTGCCTCCTTTGACATAGACTAATTGACCATAGGTGCCTGGGTTTATTTCTGGGCTCTCTATCCTGTTCCATTGATGTATGTGTCTGTTTCTGTGACAGAACCATGTTTTATTGATAACTGTAGCTTTGTAATATAGTCTGACTGAGAAGATTATACCTCCAGCTTTGTTATTTTTTCTCACAATTGCTTCAGTAATTCAGCGTCTTTTGTGGTTCCATGTGAATTTTAGAAATATTTGTTCTTGTTCTGTGAAAAAGCTCATGCATATTTCCACAGAATTACATTAAATCTGTAGATTGCTTTAGGTAGTATGGCCATTTTAGCAATAATTATTATTCCAGTCCAAGTGTATGAGATATCTTTCCATTTCTTTGTATCATCTTTAATTTCCTTCATTAATGTTTCAAGTTTTCATAGTATAGGTCTTTCACCTCCTTGGTTATGTTTATTCCTCGTATTTTATTCTTTTCGATGGGATTTTAAATGGTATTGTTTTTTCTTTTCTTTCTCGTGTTTCATTATTAGTGTATAGAAATGCAGCATATTTCTGTACACAAATCTTGAATCCTGCAACCTTTCTAATTTTTTTAAAATTAATTATTATATTTTTTGGGTGGAGACTTTAGGGTTCTCTATATAAATTATCATGTAATCTCCAAATGGTGACGGTCTTACTTCTTCCCTTCCAATTTGGATACCTTTTATTTCTTTCCCTTGTCTTATTGTTGTGCCTAGGACTTCTAATACCATGTTAAATAGAAGTGGTGAGAGTGGCAATCCTTGTCTTGTTCCTAAATTTAGTGGGAAGGCTTTCAACATTTTGCCATTGTATATGACGTTGGCTGTAGTTTTGCAATAAATAGCCTTTATTATGTTGAGATATGTTCCTGCTATACCTACTTTGATGAGAGTTTTTATCATGAATGGATAGCATTGTCAAATGATTATTTCTGCAACTACTGAGATGATTATGTGGTTTTCATACTTCCTTCTGTTAATGTGATGTATTACACTGATTGATTTGCAAACGTTGAACCATCCGTTTGACCCTGGAATAAATTCAAATGGATCATGGCGTATGATGTTTTATATACATTGTTGGATTTGGTTTGCTAATATTTTGTTGAGGACTATTGCATCTTTATTCACCAAAAATATTGGCTTGTCGTTTTCTTTTATGTAGCGTCTTTCTCTTGTTTTTGTATATGAATAATGGTGGCTTTCTAGAATTAATTTGTTAGTATTCCCTCTTAATTTTTTTGGAATAGTTTGAAAAGGATAGGTATTAGTTCTTCATATGTTTGGTAGAATACCCCTGTGAAGCTGTCCGGTCCTGAACTTTTGTTTACTGGGAGTTTTTGTTTTTGTTTTTGAATTACAAATTCAATTTCACTTCTAGTGATTAGACTGTTCCAATTCTCTGTTTCTTTTTGATTCAATCTTGGCAGGTTATATGTTTCTAGAAATTGGTCCATTTCTTCCAGGTTGTCCCATTTGTTGGCATATAGTTGTTTATAGTATTCTCTTATGATTTTTTGTATCTCTGTGGTATTGGTTGGTTTTTCCCTTCTTTCATTTCTTATTCTGTTTATATGTGTCTCTCTTTTCTTCTTCATGAGCTTATCTAAACATTTATCAATTTGTTTATCTTTTCAAAAGAAACAGTTCTTAATTTCATTTATCTTTTCTTTTTTTTTTTTTTGTTAAATTTACAAAGACTCTACTGAGTCAGCTTTTTTTTTTTTTTTTAATGGCTGTGTTGGGTCTTCGTTTCTGTGCGAGGGCTTTCTCTAGTTGCGGCAAGTGGGGGCCACTCTTCATTGCGGTGCGCGGGCCTCTCATTATCGCGGCCTCCCTTGTTGCGGAGCACAGGCTCCAGACGCGCAGGCTCAGTAATTGTGGCTCACGGGCCTAGTTGCTCCGTGGCATGTGGGATCTTCCCAGACCAGGGCTCAAACCCGTGTCCCCTGCATTGGCAGGCAGATTCTCAACCACTGCGCCACCAGGGAAGCCCCTATCTTTTATTTTTTTGATTTCTATTTTATTTATTTCCTCTCTGATCTTTATTATTAACTTCCTTCTGCTCACTTTGGACTTTGTTCTTCTTCTTCTTATTGTTTTAGGTAGTATGTCAGATTGTTTGAGAGTTTTCTCATTTCTTGAGGTAGGCCTGTTTCACTATAAACTTCTTTTTTAGAACTGCTTTTTCTGCATCCCATAGATTTTGGAAAGTTGTGTTTCCATTATCATTTGCCTTGAGGTACTTTCTGATTTCCTCTTTGATTTAATCATTGACCCACTGGATTTTCAGTAGTATGTTGTTTAGTCCTACATTTTTCTGTTTTCTCCATTTTTAATTCTGTAATTGATTTCTAGTTTAATAGTGTTGTGGTTGGAAAAAATGATTGATATAATTTCTATCCCCTTAAATTTGTTGACACTTGTTTTGTGGCCTAACATGTGATCTGTCCTGGAGACCATTCCATGTGCACTTGAAAAGAATGTATATTTTGCTGTTTTTGGATGTAATGTCCTATAGATATTTATTAAGTCCAACTGCTCTATTCTGTCATTTAAGAGCACTGTTTTCTTATTTACTTTCTGTCTGGACGATCTGTCCATTGATGTCAGTGGAGTATTAAAGTTCCCTAATATTATGGTATTATTTACAATTTCTCCCATTTTGTCTGTTAGCATTTGCTTTATAAACTTAAGTGCTCCTGTATTAGGTGTATATATTTTGAGTGAATATCCTCTATTTTTATTAATCCCTTTATCAATATATGATGCACTTCTTTGTCTTTTTTATAGCCTTTGTTTAAAATCTACCTTTTCTGATATGGGTATTGCTACCTCTGTTTTATTTTCATTTTTGTTTGCATGAAATATCTTTTTCTATACACCCACTTTCAGTTTTTGTGGATTTTTTAGTCATGAGGTGAGTCTCTTGTAGGCAGCACATTGAAGGGTCTTTTTTTTTTTTTTAATACAATCAACCACTCTGTCTTTGATTGGAACAGTTAGTACACTGACATTTAAAGTAATTAATGATAGGTATGTAATTATTGCCATTTTATTACATTTTTCCAGTTGTTTTTGTAGTTCTTCCCTGTTCATTTATTCTTTCTGCTTCTCCCATTGTGGTTTGATGATTTTCTTTAGTAGTATGCTTCGGTTCCTTTCTTTTTGGTTTTTGTTTATTTGCTGTTTTTGTTTTGTGGTTATCATGTGGTTCATTTATGTTGACCAATAATTATTTCCACTGGTGTTAAACTTATGGTTGTTTAAGTTTTAACACATTCTAAAAGATCTATATTTCTTCTCCCCTCCCTCACATTTTGTTTTTGATGTCATATTTTACATCATTATGCTTATCCCTTAACTCTTTATTTTAGTTATACTTGCTTTAAAAAATGTTTTGTCTTTTTCTTTTAACATCTTTATTGGAGTATAATTGCTTTACAATGTTGTGTTAGTTTCTGCTGTATAACAAAGTGAATCAGCTATATGTGTACATATATCCCCATATCCCCTCCCTCTTGCATCTCCCTCCCACCCTCCCTATCCTACCCTTCTAGGTGGTCACAAAGCACCAAGCTGATCTCCCTGTGCTATGCAGCTGCTTCCCACTAGCTATCTATTTTACATTTGGTAGTGTATATATGTCAGTCAGTGCCACTCTCTCACTTCGTCCCAGCTTCCCCTACCCCTTCCCCATGTCCTCAAGTCCATTCTCTACGTCTGCGTCTTTATTCCTGTCCTGCCCCTAGGGTCATCAGAACCTTTTCTTTTTTTTTAGATTCCATATATATGTGTTAGCATATGGTATTTGTTTTTCTCTTTCTGACTTATTTCACTCTGTATGACAGGCTCTAGGTCCATCCACCTCACTACAAATAACTCAATTTTGTTTCTTTTTATGGCTGAGTAATATTCCATTGTATATATGTGCCCCATCTTCTTTACCCATTCATCTGTTGAAGGATACTTAGGTTGCTTCCATATCCTGGCTATTGTAAATAGGGCTGCAATGAACACTGTGGTACATGTATCTTTAAAAAATGTTTTGTCTTTTAACCTACATGCCGGTTTATTTAAGTAATCTTCAATCCTTACTGTATACCTTCCTTTTCTTGTGGGATTTTCCCTTTTCAATAGGTTCTTTTTTCAAAAACCAGTTAATTTAATGTAACTTTTTAAATTGAAGTGTAGTTGATTTACAATATTTCAGTTGTACAGCAAAGTGATTCAGCTCTACATGTATACATATATCTATTCTTTTTCAGATTATTTTCCATTATAGGTTATTACAGGATACTGAATATCATTCTCTGGGTTCTACAGTAAGTCTTTGTTGTTTATTTTATACATAGTAGTGTATATCTATTAATCCCAAATCCATAATTTATCCCTCACTCCCCTTTCCCCTTTGGTAACCATAGTTTTTTCCCTATGTCTGTGAGTCTATTTCTGTTTTGTAAATAATTTCCTTTGTAT
The DNA here is from genome assembly GCF_009873245.2 of Balaenoptera musculus. Taxonomy (NCBI): domain Eukaryota; kingdom Metazoa; phylum Chordata; class Mammalia; order Artiodactyla; family Balaenopteridae; genus Balaenoptera; species Balaenoptera musculus. The sequence continues at coordinate 69,289,483 of NC_045806.1, read as the reverse complement.
CTTTTTTTTAGATTCCACATATAAGTGATATCATATGATATTTGTCTTCTCCTGTCTGACTCACTTCACTTGGTATGTAAATCTCCAGGTCCATCTATGATGCTGTAAATGGCATGATTTCATTCTTTCTTATGGCTGAGCTATATATATAGTCATTTAGGTGGCTTTCATGTCTTGGCTATTGTAAGTAGTGCTGCCGTGAACACTGGGGTGCATGTATATTTTCAAATTAGAGTTTTCATCTTTTCTGGATATATGCCCAGGAGTGGGATTGCTGGATCATATGGTAACTCTATTTTTAGTTTTTTATGGAAACTCCATACTATTTTCCATAGTGGCTTCACCAATTTACATTCCCTCAAACAGTGTAGAAGGGTTCCCTTCCAATAGTTTCTTACTTTATTTCCATTTAGAGAACACCCTTCAACATTTCTTTTATGGTAGGTTTAGTACTGATTCTTTTACGTTTTGCTTGTCTGAGAAATTATCTCTCCTTCTATTCTAAATGATAATCTTGCTGGATAGAGTATCCTAGGTTTCAGGGTTTTCCCTTTCAGCAGTTTGAATATATCATGCAACTCCCTTGTGGCCTTCAGTTTCTGCAGAGAAATCAGCAGATAGCCTTATGAGGATTCCCTTGTATATGACTGTTTTTCTTTTACTGCCTTTGGACTTCTCTGTTTATCTGTAACTTTTGCCATATTAATTATGATATGTCTTGGTGTGGGTCTGTTTGTGTTCATCTTGTTTGGGACCCTCTGTGCTTCCTGTACCTGGATATTTGTTTCCTTCTTCAAGTTTAGGAGTTTTCCAGTCATAATTTCTTCACATGCATTTTTGATAACCTTCTCTCTCTCCTCCTTCTTGAACCCCTATAATGTGAATTGTATTACACTTAATGTTATCTCAGAAATCTCCTACCTTGCTTTCATTTTTTAAATTTGTTTTTCTTTCTGCTCTTCTCATTGGGTGATTTCCATTATTCTATCTTCCAGATCTGTTAATGGATTCTTCTGTATCACTTAGTCTACTATTCATTTCCTCTAGTGTGATTTTTTATGTCAGATATCAAATTATCTATTTTTGATTTGGTCTTTTTTATATTTTCTACTTCCTTGTTAAAATAATCATTGTTTTGATCAATTCTTTCCCCTAATTCAGTTAACATTTTTATTACCAATGTTTTTTATTCTTTATCTGGTAAATTGTTTATTTCTGTTTCATTATTTTTTCAATGTTTTTATCTTGCTCTTTCAATTGAGAGTAATTCCTCTGCCTTTTCATTTTACTTAACTTTCTCTGTCTCTATGAATTTAGGTGAAACAGTTACCTATTGCAGTATTGATGGGGTGTTCTTATGTGGGAGTGTCCCTATGCAGACTGCGTGTGCCCAGTTCCTTTGGTGGTAGGATAGGGTTTGATGTGGTTGTCAGTCACCCCTTTCCTCAGGGTGTGCTGGTGGCTATCACCTTTGTAGGGGATGGTGCTGGAGATCAGTGTGGTAAAGTCTGCACAGGTCGTGAGGTGGGACTTCCTCTCTGCTGAAAGGCCATCACTGCCCTATTCAGGGCGGGGTCTCTTCCCACACTGCTGGAGTGGAAGCCCTAAGGGTCAGACTCAAGCTGGCACTGTTCCTTTTAAGTGTGTGTTTTTCCTTCTCCCTCTGCCAGGACCTTTGTCCGAAAGGAAGGTTGTGCTGAAGCAAATCAAGCTCTTGCACCTACAGAGGTCCGATTCTCTGCTTGTGTAGGTGTCTGCAGCTCCACTCAGGTGCAGCCCACGGTTGCATCTTTTCCCCAGCAACAGCCACCCCAGATCTAATGTTACATAGTGGCATGGAGTGAGCAGGGCCAGAGTGTTCACTCAGCTAGAGTGGGGGAACACGGGAAATCTGGTGGCTTCTAGGGCAGACCTCTCTCCACCTTGCCTCTGAGAAAGCCAGCACCTGTGCACTCATCATGAGCAGAGTCCAGGCTTCTCCAGCCTTTCTATCTGTCCCAGAGTTTGTCCAACCAGCCAAGGGGACTTGTCTCCTATGTGGAGGATCCCAGGAGTGAGATACCCAGTCTGTGGCTTGACTCACTCACTCCCCAGGGGGGGTGACTGCTCCTACAATCTCTCTCTTCCTCCGAGTCTCCTCAGGGGCACAGGCCTTGACCCGATCACTCTTCTTGCCGTCCTACCCAATTACGTGTGGATCTTTCTTACAGCCTTTTTTGTACAGGAGTCCTTCTGCCAGTTTCCAGTTAATTTTCAGTGAGAATTGTCCCACATGTAGGTGTATTTTTGTTGTGTTCATTGGGGGAAGTGAGCTCCATGTCCTCTTACTTCATCATCTTGATTTCTCTCCCCCAACATTACTTCTTATATCATTATTTCCTCTATATAAACAATTTCCTTAGACTTTTTTTAGGTAAGTCTGCTGGAAAAATATCCTTTTCACTTTCCTTTACCTGAGAATGTCTTGATATCTCTTTTATTGATGACGGATATTTTGTCTGGATGTAGAAATTATGGGTTTACAGTTCTTTTCTTTCATTACTTGAAAAACATTTTGCCACTTTTTCTGGCCTTCATGGTTTCTGAAGAGAAATCCGTTGTCATTCAAATTGTTTTTCACCTAAAGGGAGACGCAAGAGGGAAGAGATATGGGGATATATGTATATGTATAACTGATCCACTTTGTTATAAAGCAGAAACTAACACACCATTGTAAAGCAATTATACTCCACTAAAGATGTTAACAAAAATAAAAAGTGAGGTGGCATTTTTCTCTGGCTGCTTTCAAGATTATTTTCTTTGTATTTAGTTTTCAAAAGCTTAATTATGATGTATCTTGATGTGATTTTCTTCAGCTTTATCCTGTGTGGGGGTCCATTCAGCTTCTTGAATCTATAGGTTTGCATCTCTTGCCAAATTTAGAGATTTTTTTCGGCCCTCTCCTCTTTCTCCTCTCCTTTCAGAACTCCACTAGCATGAATATTAGATCTTTTGTTATAATCTCAGATTTCTGTAGCTCTGTTTATTATCTTTTTCAGTTTATTTTCTCTCTGTTGTTCAGACTGGGTAATTTCTATTGTTTTATCTTTAAGTTCACTGATCCTTTCCTTCAACCCTTCAATCCATTTTTAGAATTTCAGTTATTGTATTTTTCAATTTTAAAATTTCCATCGGTTCTTCTTCTTATCTTCTATTTCTTTGGTGGGAATTTTATTCCTTCATTTGCTTTCAGCATGTTTGTAATGATTTGTGGAAGCCTTTTTATGATGGCTCTTTTAAAACCTTTGTCAGATAATTTTAACATGTTTGTCATCTTGGTGTTATTGTCTTCATCTTTGATCACTCAAATGAGGTTTTCCTGGTTCTTGATATGAGTGATTTTTGATTTACACCTTGACATTTTGGGTAGTATATTATGAGACTCCATATCTTATTCAAAACTTTTGTTTTAGCTGGCTTTCACTGATACCATCTCACCAGAGGAAGAGGCAACTCTGACTCATTACTGCCATTTATGGGTAGAGATCCAGGTTCCCTTCTTGGCATCTATTTGCATGTGAGGGGAAGGGAACTCACTACTGCTTGGGCAGGAATGGGAGTTCTTACTCTCCACTAGGCCTCAAAACATAATAACTCCCTGGCTGTGAAAAGTAAAACTGCCTAATTATTATTGCTCCATACATAGCCTCCACTGACAATGAGGAGGAGCAGTGGTGGCCTTATAACTCTTGGGCAGTGGTGAAAGTCCTGACTCCCAACTAGGCCACCTCTGATATCACCCTAGAGGGGAGGAAAAGGGGTGTCTGGTTAATGCTGGATGAGGTTAGAAGTCTAGGGTCCCCATGTTGTCTCCACTGATACTGTGGATGGGGAGGTTTTTTACAGCCTGGCAAGGATGAATGACCGAGATCTCTACTTGGCCTTCTCTGATACCACACAAGTGAGGTGGTTGAGATTCCTTGCAACAGCCTGGTGAGGGTGGAGTTTTCTGTGGTGTTTGGTTGGAGTAGAGTAATTATAGTCTGAAAGTTTTCTGTTTTGATGCTTTTCTGTCTTGCTCTTTTCCTGGTCTTTGGCTAGAAATAGCACAACTGTGTTGGGACTTTTTTGTTTAATCCCACTGGCATTTATGGGTATCTGGCATCTTCTACTCCAAGTATGAAACATATGAGGCTAAAAGAAACCCAGGGAACTCACCAACCTGTCATTTATTGGGTCTTGAAGTCCCTAGCCAGTCTGCTTTTCTCCACCCTTCAAAATCTTCTTATATATAATCTTATAATGTCCAGGGTAAGTCTACTTCCATTATGCTTCCCAGAAAGAATATTTTAAAAAATTCTTACATGTTATTTTAATATTATTTTATATATTATTTTTATGCTACTTTAAATTTTATTTTCTATATTATTTTATAACCCTTGTTTTTATACATTATCAGACATTGTTAAAACAAATTCATCAAGAGTAACTTCTGTGTGTGTGTGTGTGTGTGTGTGTGTGTGTGTGTGTAGAAAGAGAGTGTGTGTTATTCTAGTAAGTTTTCTGAGGCACTTCCAAATTTTCACATCCTAAATTGGCAGTTTGTATTTATTTTATTTTATTAGCTGCACCCGCAGCTTGCAGGGTCTTAGTTTCCCAATCAGGGATTGAACCTGGGCCTGGCAGTGAAAGCACCACGTCCTAACCACTGGACCACCAGGGAATTCCCTCTTAATTTGAAATTTGGAGCTTATTACTCAGTGTAGCTTTACGTAGTTGGAATGTTACTGATTATGTTAAGGAGTGGCATAAAACTATATGCATTCTGGGAAAATGAATGAAACATAGGAGCTGTATTTTGCATAATATCTATGGAATGGCATTATTGTTTGTATAGGGCTTGGAGGTAAGAATACTTTGTCTTATCTGGCACCATGAGAGAACCTTCCCATTCCCATTATGAAGAAATTTCATTCGAAAATGTCCAGCCATAACTCACACCAAAATGTTGGGTAAGACGTAATTTCTACTTTGCCACCAAATTTGGCACTAGAGACATGGCTTTGATAAAAGTCAAGTCTGCTGAAGGTATCCCGAGGAATTGAGTTGTTCCTTAATTCAGGGTCATAGCTCTTGGTGGAAAGTGTTTAGTGCTGCAAGTTTCAACCTATCTACTAATTTGTATTTCTGACTCCATTCTGGAAATCTAATCTCATTTACTATCTGTGCTCTTGCTATGTGGTTTGGAGATCTTGGCTGTGGGTTGTGTCTTAATTATAATGAATTCAACCATATCAAATCAACAGGAAGACTTAGAGACTCCTTGAGAAAAAATGAAGTTAGCTCTGGAGATGTAGGAGACATGGAAAAATCCTGTCGCATTTGTTTTTGATTCTCACATATCATGTACCAACTCAGGAGTATGACACACAGAAGGTGAAAATTTTCATACAAAGAAATGTAAATATCCTTTGTCTCTGGTATGAAGAAGAAATTACTCTTTGATTCTGAAAAATAATATATATTTCTAAAGATAGGACACATAGGTAAATTTAATCCCACGATAAAAGAATATTGGCAGAGAGAAGTACCTTAATGTTTGGATCCAGATAAGGGAAGAAAAAATCAACTTGCACAAGGAATAAACTGTGCTGAAATTCATCAGTTCAAAGAAAAACTTACAATTAAGTAAAAATCATATTTACATGAAAAGGAATTTTAGGTAAACTTACTTTATTGTTTTGGTCTAAACTGTTGAGACATTTGAAAACTGTATCTGAAACATGAACTACACATTGCCATATCACTCAATAAAATCTAATGAATTGTCCTCTCCACATTTTTCAAGGAGTTCAGAAATATGAAGTTAAATGGAGTTATAGGGTATTCTAAACAACTTCCAGATTAAAAAGAACCGTTAGCCTTGGTTGTCTTACAGCAAAAAATGGTTATCAACTTTAAAATATGAACAAATGCAGCTCAATATTATACCTTTTATTATCTTTATTAAACCTTTCCATATTTACTTCTCGATGTTTTCATAGGGTCATATGTTATGCATGCATATTTAAAGATGTCCAATAGTTCCCTCAAGTCTCTAGGTAGTTCACTGAAATATTGACAGCCAGAGTCTACTTAAAAAAGAATTCGGAAAAAAAATGATAGTAAATATGATCAAAATCTTCGAAACAGAATGGAGAAAATAAAAGAAACGTTTAACAAGAATATAGAAGAACCAGAGAGCAAACAAACAATGATGAACAACAAAATAAATAACCTTAAAAATTCTCTAGAAGGGATCAATAGCAGAAAAACTGAAGCAGAAGAACGGATAAGTGACCTGGAAGATAAAATAGTGTAAATAACTACCGCAGAGCAGAATAAAGAAAAAAGAATGAAAAGACTTGAGGACAGTCTCAGGGACCTCTGGGACAACATTAAACGCACCAACATTCGAATTATATGGGTCCCAGAAGAAGAAGAGAAAAAGAAAGGGACTGAGAAAATATTTGACAAGATTATAGTTGAAAACTTCCCTAATATGGGGAAGGAAATAGTCAATCAAGTCCAGGAAGCACAGAGAATCCCTACAGGATAAAACCAAGGAGAAACATGCTGACACATACTAATCAAACTATGAAAAATTAAATACAAATAAAAAATATTAAAAGCAAAAAGGGAAAAACAACAAATAACATACAAGGGAATCCCCATAAGGTACACAGCTGATCTTTCAGCAGAAACTCTGCAAGCCAGAAGGGAGAGGCAGGACATATTTAAAGTGATGAAAGGGAAAAACCTATAACCAAGATTACTCTACCCAGCAAGGATCTCATTCAGATTTGATGGAGAAATTAAAACCTTTACAGACAAGCAAAAGCTAAGAGAATTCAGCACCACCAAACCAGGTTTACAACAAATGCTAAAGAAACTTCTCTAGGCAGGAAACACAAGAGAAGGAAAAGACCTACAATAACGAACCACAAACAATTAAGAAAATGGTAATAGGAACATACATATCGATAATTACCTTAAATGCCAATGGATTTAGTGCCCCATCCAAAAGACATAAAATGGCTGAATGGATGCAAAAACAAGACCCATATATATGCCGTCTACAAGAGACCCACTTCAGACCTAGGACACATACAGACTGAAAGTGAGGGGATGGAAAAAGATATTCCATGCAAATGGAAAGCAAAAGAAAGCTGGTGTAGAAATTCCCATATCAGACAAAATAGACTTTAAAACAAAGACTAATACAAGAGACAAAGAAGGACACTGCATAATGATCAAGGGATCAATCCAAGAAGAAGATATAACAATTGTAAATATTTATGCACCTAACATAGGAGCACCTCAATACATAAGGCAAATACTAACAGCCATGAAATGGGAAATCGACAGTAACACAATCATAGTAGGGGACTTTAACACCCCACTTCCACCAATGGGCGCATCATCCAAAATGAAAATAAATAAGGAAAAACAAGCTTTGAATGATACATTAAACAAAATGGACTTAATTGATATTTATAGGACATTCCATCGAAAAACAACAGAATAGACATTCTTCTCAAGTGCTCATGGAACATTCTCCAGGATAGATCATATCTTGGGTCACAAATCAAGCCTAGGTAAATCTAAGAAAACTGAAATCATATCAAATATCTTTTCTGACCACAAAGCTATGAGATGAGATATCAATTACAGGAAAAAATCTGTAAAAAATACAAACACGTGGAGGATAAACAATACACTACTTAATAACCAAGAGATCACTGAAGAAATCAAAGAGGAAATCAAAAAAATACCTAGAAGGAAATGACAATGAAACAAGATGACCCAAAACCTATGGGATGCAGCAAAAGCAGTTCTAAGAGGGAAGTTTATAACAATACAATCCTATCTTAAGAAACAGGAAACATCTAAAATAAACAACCTAACCTTACACCTAAAGCAACTAGAGAAAGAAGAACCAAAAAAAAAAAAAACCCAAAATTAGCAGAGCAAAAGAAATCATAAAGATCAGATCAGAAATAAATGAAAAAGAAATTAAGGAAACGATAGCAAAGATCAATAAAACTAAAAGCCGGTTCTTTGAGAAGATAAACAAAGTTGATAAAACATTAGCCAGACTCAACAAGAAAAAAAGGGAGAAGACTCAAATCAATAGAATCAGAAATGAAAAAGGAGAAGTAACAACTGTCACTGTAGAAATACAAAGGATCATGAGAGATTACTACAAGCAACTGTATGTCAATAAAATGGACAACCTGGAAGAAATGGACAAATTCTTAGAAATGCACAACGTTCCAAGACTGAACCAGGAAGAAATAGAAAACATGAACAGACCAATCACAAGCACTGAAATTGAAACTGTGACCAAATATCTCCCAACAAACAAAAGGCCAGGACCAGATGGCTTCACAGGCAAATTCTATCAAACATTTAGAGAATTGCTAACACCTATCCTTCTCAAACTCTTCCAAAATATAGCAGAGGGAGGAACACTCCCAAACTCATTCTACAAGGCCACAATCACCCTGTCACCAAAAACAGACAAAGATATCACAAAAAAAGAAGACTACAGGCCAATATCACTAATGAACATAGATGTAAAATCCTCACCAAAATACTAGCAAACAGAATCCAACAGCACATTAAAAAGATCATACACCATGATCAAGTGGGGTTTATCCCAGGAATGCAAGGATTGTTCAATAAATGCAAATCAATCAATGTGTTACACCATATTAACAAACTGAAGGGCAAAAACCATATGATCATCTCAATAGATGCAGAAAAATCTTTCGACAAAATTCAACACCCATTTATGATAAAAACCCTCCATAAAGTAGGCATAGAAGGAACTTGCCTCAACATAATAGTGAGCCATATATGAGCCATATATGAGAGGCCATATATGAGAAACCCACAGCCAACATCGTCCTTAATGGTGAAAAATTGAAACCATTTCCACTAAGATCAGGAAAAAGACAAAGTTGCCCACTCTTACCACTATTATTCAACATAGTCTTGGAAGTTTTAACCACAGCAATCAGACACAGAAAACAAATAAAAGGTATGCAAATCAGAAAAGAAGTAAAGCTGTCACTGTTTGCAGATGACATGATCCTATACATAGAGCATCCTAAGGATGCTACCAGAAAATTACTAGAGCTAATCAATGAATTTCGTAAAGTAGCAGGATACAAAATTAATGCACAGAAATATCTTGCATGCCTATACACTAATGATAAAAAATCTGAAAGTGAAATTAAGAAAACACTCCCATTTACCATCGCAACAAAAAGAATAAAATATCTAGGAATAAACCTACCTAAAGAGATAAAACACCTGTATGCAGAAAATTATAAGACACTGATGAAAGAAATTAAAGATGATACAAATAGATGGAGAGATATACCATGTTTTTGGATTGGAAGAATCAACACTGAGAAAATGACTACACTACACAAAGCAATCTATAGATTCAATGCAATCCCTATCAAACTAACAATGGCATTTTTCACAGAACTAGAACAAAAAATTTCACAATTTGTATGGAAACACAAAAGACCCCGAATAGCCAAAGCAATCTTGAGAAAGAAAAACGGAGCTGGAGTAATCAGGCTCCCTGACTCCAGACTACACTACAAAGCTACACTAATCAAGACAGTATGGTGTTGGCACAAAAACAGAAATATAGATCAATGGAACAGGATAGAAAGCCCAGAGATACACCCACACACATATGGTCACCTTATCTTTGATAAAGGAGGCAAGCATATACAGTGGAGAAAAGAGAGCCTCTTCAATAAGTGGTGCTGGGAAAACTGGACAGCTACATGTAAAAGAATGAAATTAGAACACTCCCTAACACCATACACAAAAATAAACTCAAAATGGATTGAATGCCTCAATGTAAGGCCAGACACTATCGAACTCATAGAGGAAAACATAGGCAGGACACTCTATGACATAAATCACAGCAAAATCCTTTTTGACCCACCTCCTAGAGAAATGGAAATAAAAACAAAAATAAACAAATGGGATCTAATGAAACTTAAAAGCTTTTGCACAGCAAAGGAAACCATAAACAAGACCAAAAGACAACCCTCAGAATGGGAGAAAATATTTGCAAATGAAGCAACTGAAAAGGGATTAATCTCCAAAATTTCCAAGCAACACATGCAACTCAATATCAAGAAAACAAACAACCGAATGAAAAAATGGGCAGAAGACCTGAATAGACATTTCTCCAGAGATGATGTACAGATTGCCAACAAACACATGAAAAAATGCTAAACATCACTAATCATTAGAGAAATGCAAATCAAAACTACAATGAGATATCATCTCACACCGGTCAGAATGTCCATCATCAAAAATTCTACAAAGAATAAATGCTGGAGAGGGTGTGGATAAAAGGGCACCCTTTTGCACTGTTGGTGGGAGTGTAAATTGATTCAGCCACAATGGAGCACAGTATGGAGGTTCCTTAAAATACTAAATATAGAACTACCATACGACCCAGCAATCCCACTACTGGGCATATACCCTGAGAAAGCCATAATTCAAAAAGAGTCATGTACCACAATGTTCAATGCAGCTCTATTTACAATAGCCAGGACAATGGAAGCAACCTAAGTGTCCATCGACAGATGAATGGATAAAGATGTGGCACATATATACAATGGAATATTACTCAGCCATAAAAAGAAACGAAATTTAGTTATCTGTAGTGAGGTGGATGGACATTGAGTCTGTCATACAGAGTGAAGTAAGTCAGAAAGGGAAAAAGAAATACCATATGTTAACACGTATATATGGAATCAAAAAAGAAGACAGAAAAATGGTCATGAAGAACCTAGGGGCAAGATGGGAATAAAGATGCAGACCTTCTAGAGAATGGACTTGAGGATGTGGGGAGGGGGAAGCCTAAGCTTGGACAAAGTGAGAGAGTGGCATGAATATTTATACACTACCAAATGTAAAATAGATAGCTAGTGGGAAGCAGCCGCATAGCACAGGGAGATCAGCTTGGTGCTTTGTGACCACCTAGAGGGGTTGGATAGGGAGGGTAGAAGGGAGGGAGGTGCAAGAAGGAATAGCTATAGGGACATATGTATATGTATAAGTGATTCACTTTGTTACAAAGCTGAAACTAACACACCATTGTAAAACAATTATACTCCCATAAAAATGTTAAAAAAACAAAAGCTATTTTGAACAGCATTACTTTACTGAAAACTTAAAAAAAAATTCATATAGAACCACAAAAGACCCTGAATAGCCAAAGCAATCTTGAGCAAGATGAACAAAGTGGGAGTTATGACACTTCCTGATTTCAAACTAAACTACAAAGCTATAGTAATCAAACAGTATAGTACTGGCATAATAAGGATATATAGACAAAGAGAATAGAATAGAGAGCTCAGAATGAAATCTATGCATATTTGGTCAAATATTTTCTACTAGGGCTCCAAGACTACAAAATAAGGTAAGGAGAGTCTCTTCAAAAAATGGTATTAGGAAAACTGGATATCCACATACAGAAGAATGAAATTGGATGACTATCTTACACTATACAGGAACATCAACTCAAAATGGATTAAAGACTTAAACATAAGACATGAAACTCTAAAACACCTAGAAGAAACATAGGGAGAAAGCTTCTTGAAATTGGTCTTGCCATAATATTTTGGATACAACACAACATCACAGGAAAGAAAAGCAAAAATAAACAAGAGGAATTACATAAAACTGAAAAGCGTCAGCACAAGAAAATAACAATCAATAATACAAAATTTCACATAGGAAATAGGAGAAATTATTTCCAAACCATATACCTGATAAGGGGTTAATTTACAGAAATATAAGCAATTCATACAACTCAAGAACAAAAACCTAAATAACACAACTTAAAAATGGGTAAAGGCTCTGGATAGATATTTTTCCCAAGAAGACATATGAATGACCAACAGCTGTCTGAAAAGACCCTCAATGTCACTAATCATCAGGGAAATGAAAATTAAAACCACAGTGAGATATCATCTCACACCTGTTACAATGACTTTTATAAAAAAGTCAAAAGATAACAAGTGTTGGTGAGGATGTGGAGAAAAAGGAACCCTTAATCACTGGTGATGAGAATGTAAATTGTTACAGCTATTTTGGAAAACAGTACGGAGGTTCCTCAAAAAATTAAAAATAGATCCTTCAACCCCACTTTTGAGTATTTATCCAAGGAAATTGAAATAAGAATCTTCAGGAGATATCTGCACTCCCATGTTCATTGCAACATTATTCCCAATAGGCAAGACACAGAAACAGCCTAAATGTCCATTGACGGATGAAAGGATAAACAAAATTTGGTGTGTGCACACAATGGAATATTATTCAGCCTTAAAAAAGAAGGAAATCCTGCCATTTGTGACAACATGGTTGGACATGGAGGACACAATGCTAAGTGAAACAAGTCAAAGAAAGACAGTATTTCACTTACGTATGTATGATTTCACTTAATGTGGAATCTAAATAGTCAAATTCATAGAAGCACAAAGTAGAATGATGATTTCCAGGATCTAGGGGGAGTGGGAACTGGAGAGGTGATGGTCAAAGGGGACAAAATTTAAATTATGCAAGATAAATGCGTAAGTTCTGATGATCTACTATACAGTATAGTGCCTATAGCTTACAGTACTGTATTTTACATTTAAGATTTCCTAAAACGTTAGATCTTATGTTAAGTGTTCTTAACAGAAACACACAATAATAATAAAGGGGGCAGGAGGATACTTTGGGAGGTGATGGATAGGCTAAAGCCTTGATGGTGGTGATGATTGTAAGAGTGAAAATGTATCCACAAAGTCATCGACTTGTATACATTAAACATGTATGGCTTTTGACATGTAAACTACACCTTAATAATGTGGTTTTAAGACAAAATAAAACAAAAAGACAATAGGGGAAGTTAGGTGTAGGGTAAATGGGGATTCTGTACTGTCTCCAAATTTTTCTGTAAATCTTAAACAATACTAAAATAGAAAGATTATTATTAAAAATAAAAATATAAAAATAACTTCAGAAAATACTATTTGTTGTCACAGATGTGAGTGTAAATTTTGTAAGTTTGAAATCCACTGTGGGCATTTATATACTCTAAATGAAAATATTAAACTATGCTGAAATTCTACTAAACTATAGAACTCAGGGTACTCTAAAATAAGAAAAATATTAAAATTGCCAGTTAATTGTATTTCTTTGCATTTCCCACAACAGTTAACACAGTGTACCACTCACAGAACTCTAGACTTTTAGAATGGAAGGAATTCTGGAGAATATCCTCACTTTCCATAGCAATAAATATCCATTGATTGATTTTGTCATATAAGAGGAAAGACCACTGAAAGACTATTAAAGGACAATGGAGAAGCATTGTAGAAATAATCAGTATTTCCACTCCTCTTCTACTTTTCCCTTCCTGTCCATTCTTTAAGGATTTAAGATGTAGACTGTTATAAACTAATGAGATGGCAGAGGAGCTGAGAAGTAAAAAGTGTTAAAAAAAATGCCATGAGCAAATTGGGAAAGTATGTCAGAGAAATATAAGAAAGAAAAGACAAAGAACTTGCTGTGCTGCAAGGAGGGAATAAGGTCCAGAGAAAATACTGAGTGAGAGTCTATGTAGGCATTTGGGTAAGGTATAGCCTGTATGAATAGTAAACATCAAAGAGACAGCTAGCTGTTAATACATTTTAAATAATTATGAAAATGAATGTGATTTACTACTTTATACTATCTAATTTACAATAAATGAACAAAAGTCACAGTTTTCATATGGGAAGGGAATGATCTTCAAAAATTCCCAGATAGGATAGTCATTGTAGTATGCAACCTCTAAGATGGCTACCAATGGTCCTCATCTCCTGCTATTCATGTCCTTGTGCAATTACCACATCATGATTTACTTCTAATGAAAGGAATATGACAAAATTATGAAATATCACTTCTCAGATAAAGTTCCAGAAAGACTGTGGATTCCATCTTGCTTTCCCTTTCTTGCTTGATCACTCTGAGGGAAGCTAGCTACCATTTTGTAAGTCCCATGGAGAAGTAATCATGGCAAAGAACTGAGGGACGTCTCTGACGAACAGTCAAGAAGGAATCAAAGCCTTATATTATAGTCCAAGTCTTCAACACAGCTATAAGAAATATGTTCAAAGAATTAAAAACATGAAAGACATTTACAGAGCACTATACACAACTACAGAGTATGCACTCTTCTCAAGTACACATTAAACTTTCATCATGGTAGATCATATGCTGGGCCACAAAATAAGTTTTGATAAATTACAAAATATTTGAATGTCTGGCCACAGTGGAATTAAATTAGAAATCAACAAGGTAGGCAGAAAATCACTAAATATTTGCAAAGTATATAACCCATTTAATAAACCCATAGGTCAGAGAAGTCATTAGAGAATTTATAAAATATTTTGAACTGAATGATAATTAAAACACAATATATCAGCATTTGTGTGATACAGTTAAATCAGTGCTTAAAGGGAAATTTATAGCTGTAAACACTTATAGTAGAAAAGGAGAAAGTTTACAAAAATTAATTAAGTTTTTATCTTTGTAAACTAGGAAAAAAGAGAAAACTATACTTAAGGAGAAAAAATGAAAGAGAAAAAAGCACAAATCAATGAGATAATCAGAACTTAAACATAGAAAAAAATAAATGCAGCAAAACCTGGTTCTTTGAAAAGATTAATAAAATTGACAGCTCCACTGTAAGAATAATAAAAAAGTGAAAAACTAATTATTAGCATAAGGAGTAATAAGGAATAATATAATAAAAGAATTATGAACAATTTTGTGCCAAAAAATTTGTTAATTTGATGAAATGAAAAAATTCCTTAAAATCACACATCATCAAAAATGTCCACTTGTCAGTTTCCTCCATCAAACTAGTTAAGTCCAAGAAAATCTTATTTGAGAATTATTGTTTATGTCTGTTATAATATATCTGGGGGCTACCTGAAGGACTGACACAAGGTGCTCACATCTGTTATGCCTAACTTAGATCTCAGGAGGGAAAAGAAGTGGGTATGGCTCATGAAAGCTGAAAGGTGTACTACAGGTCCACAAGTGCATGGGGTAAATGATCATTGGTAGAGACATACAATAGGCCATTTGAGGCACAGAGAAGCTGGGTGAGATTCTTAGGGAAATTAGGACATTTAAAAGCAGTCAGGTGTAATGGAGAAATTTAGAAAGGCACTCATGGAGCCAGGGAAGACGCATGCTCAGAAAAGATCTGAGAAGACCTTAACTTTCACTTTAGACTAATCCTTAGGCTCAGAGCAAGCTATACTGACCAAGTATTGAAGGGCAGCCCCAACATAGAGCCAATCTACAAAAATTGGGAGAGGTGGGTTTTTTCATTTTGTTTTGCTGTTTTTTTCTGCTTTTCTCTTACTTTTTGGTATGTGTGTGTGTGCTTTTTTGTTTGTATGTTTCAGACCCTGGTATTCAAGGAAATCTCTGTCAAACTATCAGATGAATCCAGTCTAAAGGAACAGAAACTTCAGGGATCACACATGACAAAGAATAGTCTTTGCAAAAAGTTTGAAAAAGTTTAAAATAGGCAATTATAGTCTTCAGAAATTAAAAAAGAAAAACAGCAAAATCTGGGGAAGGACAATCAGATACCCCAAAATAACACATTATAATAATCAAATGACCAATTTTCAACAACAAAAGTACAAGGCATACAAAGAAACAGGAAAATGTGGTCCATTTAAATGAACAAAATACAAAAACCAAACAAACAGGTTGAAAGATACTGAATGGAAGAATTAGTATTGTCAAAAATGACCATATTACCCAAGGCAATCTATAGATTCAATGTAATCTCTACCAAAATACCAATGCAATTTTTCACAGAATTAAAACATATAATTCTAAAATATGTATGGAAACACAAAAGACCCTGAATAGCCAAAACAATCTTAAGAAAGAACAAAGATGGAGTTATCACACTCCCTGATTTCAAACTACTACAAAGCTACAGCAATCAATACACTGGCACAAAAACAGACACACAAATCAATGGAACAGAAGGCAGAACCCAGAAATTAACCCACACCTGTATGGTCAATTAATGTAAGACAAATGAGGCAAGAATATACAGTGGAGAAAAGTTAGCCTCTTCAATAAATAGTGTTGGGAAATCTGGACAGCTACATGCAGAAAAAAAAAACTGGACTATTTCTCACATCATTTTACAAAAATAAACTAAAAATAGATCCAAGACTAAAATATATTACCTGAAACCATAAAAGTTCTAGAAGAAAACCTAGAATGTATGCTCTTTGATAATGGTCTTAGCAATATATTTTTAGATATATCTCCTCAGGTAAGAGAAACAAAAGCAAAAAAAAAAAAAAAGGAACTACATCAAACTAAAAAGCTTTTGCACAGTGTAGAAAACTATCAACAAAACAAAAAACTGTCTACTGAATGGTAAAAAAAATTTGCAAACTATTTAACTGATAACATATCCAAAATATACAAAGTACTCATAGAATTCAACATCAAAAAATAGGTAAGTGGGTGAAAAGAAAAAGAAGTGGTAACTATGTGAAGTAGTGAATGCTACTTAGCTTGATTGTGGTGATCTATTTACAAGGTATATTTATATAAAAACCATCAAGCTGTACACATTAAATATACACAATTTTTGTTAATTATACATCAATAAAACTGAAAAAGATTAAAAAATAAAGTAAATGGTAGAGAAAGATATATCATGTTAATGATAATCAAAAGAAAGTGGGAAAAACAACCTTAAGAAAGAAGAACAGAACTGGAGAAATCACACCTCCTGACTTCAGACTATATTATAAAGCTACCGTAGTCAAAACAATGTGGTAATGGCACAAAAGCAGACACACAGATCAATGGAACAGAGTAAATGGCCCAGAAAATAACCCATGCACTTAAGGTCAATTAATCTATGACAAAGGAGGCAAGAATACACAGGGGAGAAAAGACAGTCTCTCCAATAGGTGGTAGTGGGAAAACTGGACGGCTACGTGTAAAAGAATGAAATTAGAACATTCTCTAACACCATATACAAAAATAAACTCAAAATTGATCAAAGACCTAAATGTAAGGTTGAAAACCATAAAATCCCTAGAAGAAAACGTAGACAGATCACTCTTTGACACAAATCATAGTAATAATTTTTGGGTTGGTCTCCTAAAGCAAAGGAAACAAAAGCAAAAATAAATAAATGGAACCTAATTAAACTTAAAAGCTTTTGCACAACAAGGAAACCATCGACAAAATGAAAAGATAACCTATTGAGTGGAAGAAAATATTTGCAAATAATGTGACCGATAAAGGGTTAATATCCTAAATATATAAATGGCTCATACAACTCAACATTAAAAACAAAATGAAAACCCAATTTAAAAAGTGGGCAACCTGAATAGACATTTTTCCAAGGAAGACATGCAGGTGAACAACAGGCACATGGAAAGATGGTCAACATCATTAATCATCAGAGAAATGTAAATTAAAATCACAATGAGGTATCACCTCATACCTTTCAGAATGGCTATCATCAAAATGTACACAAGTAACAAATGTTGGTGAGAATATGGAGAAAAGGGAACACTCATACACTATTGGTGGGAATGTAAAATGCTGCAGCCACTGTGGCAAACAGTATGGAGGTTTCTCAAAAAACTAAAAATAAAACTACCATATGACTCAGCAATTCCACTCCTGGGTATATCTGAAAAAACAAAAACACTAATTTGAAAAGATACATCATTCCAATGTTCATAGCAGCATTATTTACAATTTCCAAGATATGGAAGCAACCTAAGTGTCCATCAACAGACAAATGAATAAAAAAGATGTGAGATATATATATATATATATATATATATATATAATGGAAAACTACTCAGTCACTAAAAATAACTAAATTTTGCCATTTGCAGCAACATGGATGGCCTTGGAGGGCATTATGCTAAGTGAAATAAGTTAGCCAAAGAAAGACAAATAATGTATGATATCAGTTATATGTGAAATCTAAAAAATACAACAAATTAGTGAGTATAACAAAAAAGAAGCAGTCTCACAGACATAAAGAACAAACTAGTGATTATCAGTGGGGAGAGGGAATGGGGGTGGGGCAATATAGGGGTAGGGGATTTAGAGGTACAAACTGTTAGGTATAAAATAAGCTACAAGGGTACATTGTACAACATGGGGAATATAGCTAATATTTTATAATTATAAATGGACAGTAACCTTTAAAATGTTTGAATCACTATATTTTATACCTGTCATTTATATAATATTGTACAGCAACTATACTTCAATAAAAATAAATAAAATAAAATAAAATTAATTTTATACTCTTGAAGGAAAAAATATCAAAAAAGCCAATTTAAAAATGAGTTAAGGACCCTAATAGACATTTTTCCAAAGAAGACATACAAATGGCCAACAGGAACATGCATAGATGGTCAACATTACTAATCACCAGGGAAATGCAAATCAAAGCCACAGTGAGATATCACCTCAAACTTGTCAAAATGGCATTATCAAAAAGACAACAAATAACAAGTGTTGGCAAGGATGTGGAGAATAGGGAACTTTTGTGCACTGTTGGTGGGAATGTAAATTGGTGCAGCCATATGGATAACAGTATAGAGATTCCTCAAAAAATCAAAAATAACACTACCATACCATCCAACAGTTCCATTCCTGGCTATTTGTAAAAAGAGAATGAAAATAGCAATTCAAAAAGATACATGCACCCCATTGTTCATAGCAGTACTCTTTATAATAGCCAAGATAGGGAAGCAATCCAAATGCTCATGAATAGATGAATGGATAAAAAGATGTAGTGTGTATATATATCATGGAGTATTACTCAGACATAATAATGAATGAAATTTTTCCATTTGTGACAACATGGATGGACCTATGGACCTAGAGGAAATTATACTATGTGAAATGAGTCAGACAGAGAAAGACAACTACTGTATGATTTCACTTATATGTGGAATCTAATAAACAAAACAAATGAACAAACATAACTAAACAGAAATAGAATTATAGATACAGAGAATAAACAGATGGTTGCCAAGGAGGAGGGGTTTGGTGAGGGGAGAAAAATAGGTCAGGGAAATTAAGAGGCACAAACTTTCAGTTTCAAAATAAATGAGTTACTGGTACGAAATGTACAGTGTGGAGAATACAGTCAATAATTGTTTAATATCTTTGTATTGTGACAGATGCTAACTAGACTTATGATGATCATTTTGAAATGTATAGAAATATAGAATCACTAAGTTGAATACCAAGGAACTAACATAGATTGTAGGTCAATTATACCTCAAAAACAAGCAAACAAACAAATGGATAGAAAACAAGATCAGATTTGTGGTTAACAGAGCAGCTGGGTGGGGAAGATGGAATTGGATGAAGGTAGTCAAAAGGTACAAACTTCCAGTTATAAGATAAATAATGCTAGGTATGTATTGTACAAAATGATAACTATAATCAACACTACTATAAATTATATATGAAAATTGTTAACAGAGTAAATCTTAAAGTTTCCCTCAGAAGGAAAAATATTTTTTTCTGTTTCTTCAATTTTATATGTATATGAAATGATGGATGTTCACTGAACTTATTGTGGTAATCATTTCATGTTGTATATAAATCAAATCATTATGCTTCACACCTTAAACTTATGCAGTGATGTATGTCAATTATATCTCAATAAAACTGGAAGAAAAAAATCTATTTCTCTCTCTCTCCATATATATATATATGCTTTCTATTGATTCAGTTCCTTTTGAGAACTCTAATACAACAGCTAACTTCACTTTTAATGTTGAAAGCTGGATCCTTTCTCTCTATGATCAGGAACAAGAGAATTACATCGGATTTTGCCATTCTCTTGAACATTGTACTGAAGGTTTTAGCCAGGGAAATTAGGAAAAAATTGAAATAAAAAATCCATACTTAAAAATAATAAAACTATCTCTATTTGTAAAGGACATGACCTTGTATACAGAAATTCCAATGGAATCCACTAAAAAATCTATTAAAGCTAGTAAATAAGCTCAGAGAGGTAAAGGTTACAAGATCAATATACAAAATCAACTTTATTTATATATTTTGACCATGAATAGTCTGATAAGTAAAATAAGAAACAATCGATTAATAATAGCAGCAATAATAATGAAACACTTAGAAATGAATTCAACAAAATGGCCCAAAACTTGTACTCTGAAAACCATAGAATATAGTTATAAGAAACTAAATTAAGTCTAATTAAATGAAAAGACATCTACTGTTCATAGATCTTACTATTTTAAGACGTTAATATGTCTAAAACTGGTCTATAGAGTCAATGCAATCCCTATTCAAATTCCAGGCGGCTTTTTTGTTTTAGAAATTGGTAGGGTGATCCTAAAATTCATATGTAAACGCAAGGGACCCAGAATAGCATAAGTAAAATCTTGAGAAAGAAGAACAAAGTTGAAGGTCTAGTACGTCTTAATTTTGAAACTTACTACAAAGCTACAGTTATCAAGACAAGACAGTATTTTACTGGAATAAAGATATATATAAGAACTAGTGAAATAGAATTGAGTCCAGAAGTAAACTCTTACAGTTAGAGTCAATTCATTTTGAAAGCGTACTGGGACAGTTCAGTGGGAAAAAGAATAGTCTTCAACAAATGGTCCTGAGACAATTGGATATCCACATGCAATTGGACCTCTTCCTCACTCCATACACAAAATTAACTTAAAATAGAGCTAAGTGTAAGAGCCAGGGAAATTAGGAAAAAATTGAAATAAAAACATCCATACTATAGTTTTAAGACTATAAAACTCTTAGAAGAATATGTAGGAGCAAATATTTGTTACCCTGGGTTAGGCAAAGCCTTCTAAGACGTGCAACAAAAGCACAAATGGCAACAAAACATAGATAAATTGGACTTGAGCAAATTTTTAAATATTTCACTTCAAAAGACACCATAAAGAAAGCAAAAAGGCAATCCATAGAATAGGATAAAATATTTGCATGTCATATATCTTACAAAGGATTTGTATTTAGAATATATAAAGGACTATTACAACTCAGTAATAAAAAGACAACCCAGTTTTTAAATGGGCAAAAAATATGAATGGACATTTCTTCAAAGAAGAAATAAAAGTGATCAATAAGCATATGAAATGATGTTCAATATTATTATACATCAGTGAAATGAAAATCAAAACCACATGTGATAGTACTTCACACACACTAGAATGACTATAATCCAAAAGACCAATAATAAGAAGTGTTGGTAAGGATGTGGAGGAATTGGAACCCCCATACATTTCTGTTGGGAATTTAAAATGGTGCAGCCAATTTAGAAAACAGTCTGGCAGTTCCTCAAATGGTCAAACATGGAGTTACCATATCACTCAGAATTTCCTCTTCTAGGTATATGCCCAAGACAAATGAAAACTTATGTCTACACATGTTTAGCATGATAGCCAAAAAGTGGAAACAACCCGCATGCCCATCAACTGATGAATGGATATATCCATATAATAGAAAATTAATTAACAATAAAAAGGAAAGAAGTAGAGATAAATTCTACAACTTGGATGAATCTTGAAAACATTGTGTAAAGTGAAAGAAGCCAAATACAAAAGACTATATATTGTATTATTCTATTTATATGAAATGTCCAGAATATGCACATCTGTAGAGACAGGAAGTAGATTACTGTTTCCTAGGGGCTAAAGAGAGGGTAGAATGGGGAATAACATAATTGGTATGTGATCTCTTTTTGGGGTGATGAAATTTTTCTAAAATTGTGGTGATGGTTGCAGAACTCTCCTAGTACACTAAAACCATTTTATTGTATACATTCAGTTGGTGAATTCTATGGTATGTGATTTATATTTCAATAAAGCTGATAAAAATTATTAAAATAGTGTAACTTTGTTTAGATGCATACAGCTGAAAAGTTGTGGTAATCCAGCTAGCTTCCACAGAAACTATGCAATAACATTTCACAGAAGGATGGGGAGATGTATATTGAATGAAGAAAAAAAAAAATAGAGCACATTCAGTATTCTGAAGGAATAAATTTAGAGTTGTTGGCTTAAGTTCTACATATCAAAACCAAAATGCAGAAATAATCACTAAAACAAATACCAAAATGCAATTTACACAAAATTTCCTATCCACTACTCCACTGCCTTATGAATACTTTCTTGCAGTATGGATCCACCCATTGACCCACAAGCATGCCTTTGTATTCCAGCTCTATGCCTCTGCCTGTTTTTAATATGTACTATTTAGTGTTATTATGAGGATTGAGATAAGATATGTAAAGTGGTCACCACAGTATTGCCACAAGTAGGCCATGGGTTACAAATTCAAGGCTATAGGGCCCAAATAAATAACCTATATAAGGAATACAAACTTGGTATAATGTAACAGGGAACAAGTAGGGGCTGTGGAAAACTAAAGAATGCATCCTCCATTCTTAAGGCGGCAGGCAGTATTCCAATGGATTGCTATCATGCAGAAACAAGAGCCTAGTGTTGCCAGGTATTCTGACTTTTCAAGGGAGTTATGCATCCAGAATTAATGAAAGTTTTCCTCATAAAAATATTGACAACTGATTCAAATGGAAAAAAAATTATAGATGAATGTGACCAGCAGATTGCCAAACTACAAATTTTGATGTAGGCATTCAACACAAATTCACTGTGACTGGCCAAAATATTCCAAACCCATTTGAAAACAAACTGCGGTTAGCATCTTTGACCTATCTCATATTTTCTACTAAAGCCTCATTCATATACAGATTTTCATTAATAAAGACCCCTAAACATTTTACTTCTCTTTTTTCTTCTTTGATAAACACTTCAAGTAAGTACAACTGCCAGATTATTAAATCATTCTTGCTCTTCACACTCTGGTGTGTTCCGTATTGACAATAGACTAATTCAGGAATAGTCTGGGGTCTAAAGTGATATGGAGACATTGTAAAATAATTATCTCTAATTATACTACTATATAGCTAAAGCGAGTGTGTATGAAGTGGTACATTCACTGATAATAACTATGACACTTGAATTATTACCAAGTTTTTCTGATATATATTTGTTTAATATGCTTTACTTTGTGCTTCTTCTACATATAATTTCACTAAATTTTCTGGTTCTTTCATTGGATACTGATTCCTTTATTTACTATAGACTTCCAGAATGTTCCTTAATTCAATTGCAAGACAAAGAAAACAAAATATTGATATTTGATATGCCTTATAAGGAAATTTTCTTAATACAGATTCTGCCAAGCCCTGTTCTTACAACATTACTAACTCTTATAGACTCAGTTCACTCAAGACTAGTTCTCAATTTACAGTAAGTTATGGTTGAATTGTATTAGAGGTAAAACGTTGTGGATCTCAACATGCAAATCTGGTAAATGCACATGCCTACTTTGCTTTCTGGTCAACTAGTAGGTAAGAAAATGCCTTGCATTGAGGCATTCCAAAGTCCTGGTAGTTCCACTTCAGTATTGCTACTCTGAGAAAAGTTATATAACAGAAAATACTTACAATAAGTACAAGTTTTCTTCAAATACTTTGGTCAATAAGATGATTTTCAGCAAATACATCTTATGTATAACTATCCCTTGTATTTATATAATACTTTATATTTTTTCAAAATGTTTTCACATAAATAACTACATTCAAGCCTAACCTCAAAACTATGAAGTAGAATAGCAATCATTACCACCATTCACTGATGAGGTGCTTGAGAGGGAAAAATAAGATTTAGATGAATGATATCTGTTTTATGTAAGATGTGTTAATTTGTGACCAAGTCAGGACCATGATCCTGATATCTTAACTCCTAATTGGCTATTCTTTCCACTGTAATGCCTAAAGTGGTTGATAAGACTCTACTAGAATAATTTGTAGAGATGTGGATGGACCTAGAGACTGTCATACAGAGTGAAGTAAATCAGAAAGAGAAAAACAAATATCCTATATTAACGCATATATGTGAAATCTAGAAAAATGGTACAGATGAACCAGTTTGCAAGGCAGAAATAGAGATGCAGATATAGAGAACAAACGTATGGACACCAAGGGGGGAAATCAGGGGGTGGTGGTGGTGGTGGTTTGAACTGGGAGATTGGGATTGACATATATACACTGATATGTATAAAATACATAACTAATAAGAACCTGCTGTATAAAGATAAAATAAAATAAAATTCAAAAAAAATAATCTACTAGAGTAGTGAATAAATTGGCAAATATTTATCTTTAGTATGCTCTAGGCATTCTCTTACATTGGTAAGATAAACAAAGTATTTTCCCTGAAGGAGGTTAAATTTGGTTAACAAAGAGAAATAATACAAAGTAATGTATGAATATAAAGTTTTGTGACAATGTATAAGAGGTGGAAAGGTCAGAAAAAACCTCATGGAAAAGGTAAAGATCTGTTTTTGAGAAAGAACATTCAGATAATCAGAGATAACAGAGTTTGACATTTTCAGAGAGATTAAGTGATTTGAGCAAAGGCAAAAAGCTAAGAATACATATTGTGACTTCCAAGGAAAGTAAGAAACCCATTATGGTAGGAGCAGAAAACAAAAGAAAGCAAAGCAAACAAAAAACCAAAAATCAGTAATAGGATACTGAAAGAACAGTGTG
This sequence comes from Balaenoptera musculus, assembly GCF_009873245.2. Classification (NCBI taxonomy): domain Eukaryota; kingdom Metazoa; phylum Chordata; class Mammalia; order Artiodactyla; family Balaenopteridae; genus Balaenoptera; species Balaenoptera musculus. Next base: position 69,264,717 of record NC_045806.1, on the reverse strand, counting down.
ATCATTTTAGTAGATGGTTTGGATGTACTAGCAAAGGCATTTGGAGTTAATTTGCAGGTAATGGAGAGTCATGAAAGGTTTTGAGTAGGGGAATGACACTGTATCATGAAGCAGTGTTTATAGAAAGAATAATCTCTTTGCAGTGCATAAAATGGATCATCAGTTTAGAAGTTAAATGGACTTAAAAATCATCAATATTGATAAAAAGAATAGTATAAAAATCTGTGAGGGAGGGAGATGCAAGAGGGAAGAGATATGGGGACATATGTATATGTATAACTGATTCACTTTGTTATAAAGCAGAAACTGACACACCATTGTAAAGAAATTATACTCTAATAAAGATGTTAAAAAAAATCTGTGAACAATGACTATGGAGCTTTAAATTTATAAACCCACCCCATGACCTTGTCAGAGTACTTCTTTTCCCAATAACTTATAAAATTAATTGGGTGTGGTCAATGTTTTGTGTAATACAACAACAACAATAACAACGATGACAACAACAAAACTTGGTTTCCTAACAAAGGATGATTCACACTCAAGGGGAAGTATAGTTTGAAAACTCAAATAAGCCATAATAGATTATGTAAGCCTGTCTTGGGAGGAAAAAGGACACACATAGAAAGAGTATATAGGCATACAACCAACATATGGACAGAAGTAAACTGTCAAAGTATGTTTTATATTTTAAATAAGAACAAAACCCTTGAGAATGCACTGATTGAATTTGACAGATGCCTTCTGACATCTCACAAGCTGATTCTCATCACTAGTAATGTGTTGTTACTTATCATTTTTATATTTAATTGAAAAGTTATGCATATTATAAGGCAAAACCAGGTAACAACAGCTTTTCAATTGGCACTACAGAGACTAATAACAATATAATGTAATGAGAAATGACGAAAATTGTTTTCATCGGGAAGAATCACAAAATGTAAAGGTAGAATTTTAAAGGTTGTTATTTTTCAGTGAAGAGACTATACAAACTTTCTCATTGAAAAGGGCCTCTGAAAAGGATGTGTTTAATATTTACAACTATACTTTGGCCATTCAGAAACCTAGATAAGTCTAACATTGCTAGTAATCCCATAGCCTTGTCTTGATATAAAATATGCCAATCCCTACAAGCCTTTCTGTCAAGAGAACAGGGAAACCAAGTGGAACTTCGTTTTGGAGTGAGCTCATTGTAGCAATTCTGTAGGCAAATGCTAGGCAATATGGAAATAGTATAGCATATTGAATAAGAGCATGAGCTCTGGAGTCAGGGTGCCTGCCATTTAATAGCTGTGTGACTTCCAGCACGTTGTTTAGACTCTATGTGGTTCAGTTTCTTCAACTATAAAATGGAGAAAAATAATATGTAATCCATTATTTTAGCAAAAAGATTAAACAAATCATCACTTATAAAGTGATTATAATAGTGTACAGTACATAGTAAACACTTAGACCTACATTTCATTGAGTGTTTCTTTGGCAACAGATGACAGGTCATGTAACTACACTCACAAAGTATATGGAATAGGGACTTTAAGTGCCTCTGAAAAGTAAATTATTTTCTCATTGTTCTAGTGACAGATTTAGTGGTTAGATCAATTATTTCACATCTCTTGTGAAGCGACTGTAAGGAGGCAGACAACAAAGGTGTCATTATCACGTGTGTATGGGCTTTTACTTTCATACTCATTTAGACACATACAGTTATCAGCTTCCAAGCAAAAAGCACTTCTAAAATGTGTGGAATATCCAGGACTTGAAATGACCAGAAAATGACTGATGGTAATGTTTTCTGAATTTGATGTTAATTAGTGCCCCTTTTGGTCTTCATAACTTAGCTTTTAAAGATTAATAAAACAAATTAGGACTTCTTTATCCATATTTTCCCTTTAAAGGTGGCTACTTGGCATTGCATAGCTCTCATTTTGCAAGAAGAATTTAGGATTTATTTCTATCTTTCAAATATTTTATTATAACACTGATAATATGAGGTTCCTATGTAACTATAATCAACTGTGTTTTTGTTATCTAATAAATCAATGTTATAATTTATATAATGAGAAAATTGCCAATATGTGATTATGTGTCTCAATTGAAGACTGAGATGGTTAGACAGAATAATTTATTATTCCTTAATATGTTATATTTCAGTTCATGTTTTATGGGAATGGAAGTGAGAAATTTCTGGATATCATCTACACAGTTGCTGCTATTAAATTAGCTAAACAATTTTATTTTTCTTGTACTTATATATTATTTGATAAACATGTTTCCAAAATAATTAAATAACAGGATTCTGGTAAGAGAATAAGTATGTCAATGTGATAAACTGATTTTGGGAATGTGAGATTAGGGGTTGGAATAATTTAATTACTTTATAATCTTGTCAGAGGGGCCAGAAACATTATAGGATGTTGTCCTTGTGTATTTGTGTCCTGGAAGAGTAAATGATTCCATATAATTAGGACTGGATTCTGAGATCTCCTTTCCTTGGGCAGAAGGAGTGGGTTTAGCAGAATAAAAACATCAGAACCCACTGTGTTTATCAGAATTTGATTGCACTACTGTTTTTCTATTCTCTAAACCTAGTGGATGATATAGTACCTTTGGCTTACTCACACTTGTTCATGGTTTTCTGGCTTGGCCTTACTCTAGGACCCTGGCCATCCATCCATTCATCCATTCATCTACCCATACATCCATCCATGCATCTGTACCTACATACATTCAATCACATATTCATCCAGTCAACAAACATTAAATACCTACGTTGTGAAAAGTACTATGGTATTTGCTGTAATTACAAAAGTCAATAACAAAACATGGCACAGACTGACTACAATACAGTGTGATGAGTTATTTGAAAGTATTATTTACAAAGTGCCACATGACCAAAAAGAAGAAACTAATTCTAACCCCAGGTGTCAGGCAAGATATCACAAGAGATAGGACATTTGAACTGAATGTTGAAGATTAAATAAGAATTAATCCATCTGACTTATTTCACTAAGCATAATACTCCCTAGGTCTACCCACATTGCTGCAAATGGCAGAATTTAATTTTTAATGGCTAAGTAATATTCTATTATATATAATGGAATATTACTTCATATATATATATACACCATATCTTCATCCATTTGCCTGTTGATGGGCACTTAGGTTGCTTCCATGTCTTGGCTATTGTAAATAGTGCTGCTATGAAAGGTGAGATGCATGCATCTTTTCAAATTAGTGTTTTCATTTTTTTTTCCAGATATAGGCCCAGGAGTGGAATTGCTGGCTTACAAGGTGGTTCTATTTTTAGTGTTTTGAGGAACCTCCATACTGTTTTCCATAGTGGCTGCACCAATTTACACTTCCACCAAGAGTATACAGGGTTGCCTTTTCTCCATATCCTGGCCATCATTTGTTATTTGTAGATGTCTTGATGATAGCTATTCTGACAGGTGTGAGGTGACACCTCATTGTGGTTTTGATTTACATTTCTCTAATAATTAGTGATGCTGAGCATCCTTTCATGTGCCTGTTGTCCATATGTATCTCCTCTTTGGAAAAATGTCTATTCATGTCTTCTGCCCATTTTTGATTGTGTTGTTTGGTTTCTTGGTATTGAGTAGTATGAGCTGTTTACATATCTTAGATATTAACCCCTTATTAATTGCATCATTTGCAAATATTTTCTCCCATTCCTTGGGTTGCCTTTTCATTTTCTCAAGGATTTCCTTTGATGTGCAAAAGCATTTAAGCTTAATTAGGTCCCATTTGTTTACTTTTGCTTTTATTTCCTTTGCTTTAGGAGACAGATCCTCAAAATATATTTTTCAAAATTTTTACATTTATTTTTAGTTTTTGTTTACATTCTTACAAGGAAAATCAGATTATTAAATAAAAAACCAGTGTAACTGTTAGAAAAAGTATAAAATACAAATTAAAAGAAAATTTTAAAATTCTGATTTATTCTCTTGCAATTTTACTAATTCTTTACATCAATATAAATTTTAGGTAACTCATAAATATTCCTGGGAGGATGCTCTAGATGGGGAATTAACTAAGGCAAATCTTAATCTCAATTTTTTTAAAATAACTTTATTGGAGTATAATTGCTTTATATTGCTATGTTAGTTTCTGCTGTATAACAAAGTGAATCCGCTATACGTATACTTTTATGTCCATATCCCCTCCCTCTTGTGTCTCCCTCCAACCCTCCCAAGCCCACCCCTCGAGGTGGTCACAAGGCACCGAGCAGATATCCCTGTGCTATGTAGCTGCTTCCCACTAGCTATCTATTTTACATTTGGTAGGGTATGTATGTCCATGCCACTCTCTCACTTCGTCCCAACTTACCATTCCCCTTCCCCCTTTCCTCAAGTCCATTCTCTACATCTGCATCTTTATTCTTGTCCTGCCCCTAGGTTCTTCAAAACAATTTTTTTTTTTTAGATTCCATATATATGTGTTAGCATATGGTGTTTCTTTTTCTCTTTCTGACGTACTTCACTCTGTATGACAGACTCTAGGTCCATCCACCTCACTACAAATAACTCAATTTCGTTTCTTTTGATGGCTGAGTAATATTCTATTGTATATATGTGCCAAATCTTCTCTATCCATTCATCTGTGGATGGACACTTAGGTTGCTTCCATGTCCTGGCTATTGTAAAGAGAGCTGCAATGAATACTGTGGTACATGACTCTTTTTGAATTATGGTTTTCTCAGGGTATATGCCCAGTAGTGGCATTGCTGGGTCATATGGTAGTTCCATTTTTGTTTTCTAAGGAACCTCCATACTGTTCTCCATAGTGGCTGTATCAACTTACATACCCACCAACAGTGCAAGAGGGTTCCCATTTCTCCACACCCTATCCAACATTTATTGTTTGTAGATTTTTCGATGATGGCAATTCTGACTGGCGTGAGATGATATCTCATTGTAGTTTTGATTTGCATTTCTCTAATGATCAGTGATGTTCAGCATCTTTAATGTGTTTGTTGTCAGTCTGTATATCTTCTTCGGGGAAATGTCTATTTAGGTCTTCTGCCCATTTTTGGATTGGGTTGTTTGTTTTTGCATATTGAGCTGCATGAGCTGCTTGTAAAATTTGGAGATTAATCCTTTGTCACTTGCTTCCTTTGCAAATATTTTCTCCCATTCTGAGGGTTGTCTTTTTGTCTTGTTCCTGGTTTCCTTTACTGTGCAAAAGCTTTTAAGTTTCATTAGGTCCCATTTGTTTACTTTTGTTTTTATTTTCATTTCTCTAGGAGGTGGGTCAAAAAGGATCTTGCTGTGATTCATGGCATAATGTTCTGCCTATGTTTTCCTCTAAGAGTTTTATATTGTCTAGCCTTACATTTAGGTCTTTAATCCATTTTCAGTTTATTTTTGTGTATGGTGTTAGGAACTGTTCTAATTTCATTCTTTTACATGTAGCTGTCCAGTTTTCCCAGCAACACTTATTGAAGAGGTTTTTTCTCCATTGTATATGCTTGCCTCCTTTATCAAGGATAAAGTGACCATATGTGTGTGGGTTTATCTCTGGGCTTTCCATCCTGTTCCATTGATCTATATTTCTGTTTTTGTGCCAGTACCATACTGTCTTGATTACTGTGGCTTTGTAGTATAGTCTGAAGTCCAGGAGCCTGATTCCTCCACCTCCATTTTTCTTTCTCAAGAGTGTTTTAGATATTCAGGGTCTTTTGTGTTTCCATGCAACTTGTGAAATTTTTTGTTCTAGTTCTGTGAAAAATGCCACTGGTAGTTTGACAGGTATTGTGCTAAAACTGTAGATTGCTTTGGGTAGTATAGTCATTTGCCCAATGTTGATTCTTCCAATCTAAGAACATGGTATATCTTGCCATCTGTTTGTATCACCTTTAATTTCTTTCATCAGTGTCTTATAAGTTTCTGCATAGAGGTCTTTTGTCTCCTTAGGTAGGTTTATACCTAGGCATTTTATTCTTTTTGTTGCAATGGTAAATGGAAATGGTTCCTTAATTTCTCTTTCAGATTTTTCATCATTAGTGTATAGGAAATCAAGAGAGTTCTCTGCATTCATTTTGAATCCTGCTGCTTTACCAAATTCATAGATTAGCTCTAGTAGTTCTCTGGTGGCATCTTTAGGATTCTCTATGTATAGTATCATGTCTTCTGCAAACAGTGACCGTTTTACTTCTTTTTTCCAATTTGGATTCCTTTTATTTCTTTTTCTTCTCTGATTGCTGTGCCTAAAACTTCCAAATCTATATTGAATAATAGTGGTGAGAGTGGACAACTTTGTGTTTTTGCTGATCTTAGTGGAAATGGTTTCAGTTTTTCACCATTGAGAACGATGTTGGCTGTGGGTTTGTCATATATAGCCTTTATTATGTTGAGGTAAGTTCCTCTATGCCTACTTTCTGGAGTGTTTTTATCATAAATGGGTGTTGAATTTTGTCAAAAGCTTTTTCTGCATCTATTGAGATGCTCATATGGTTTTTATCCTTCAATATGTTAATATGGTGTTTCACATTGATTGATTTGCGTATATTGAAGGATCCTTGCATTCCTGGGGTAAACCCCACTTGATCATGGTGTATGATCCTTTTAATGTGCTGTTGGATTTTGTTTGCTAGTATTTTGTTGAGGAGTTTTGCATCTATGTTCATCAGCGATATTGGCCTGCAGTTTCCTTTTTATTGTGACATCTTTGTCTGGTTTTGGTAACAGGGTGATGGTGGCCATGTAGAATGAAATTAGGAGTGTTCCTCCCTCTGCTATATTTTGGAAGAGCTTGAGAAGGATAAGTGTTAGATCTTCTGTATATGTTTGATAGAATTCGCTTGTGAAGCCACCTGGTCCTCGGCTTTTCTTTGTTGGAAAATTTTTAATCACAGTTTCAATTTCAGTTCTTGTGATTGTTCTGTTTATATTTTCGATTTCTTGCTTGTTCAGTCTCTGAAGGTTGTGCTTTTCTAAGAATTTGTCCGTTTCTTCCAGGTTGTCGATATTATTGGCATATAGTTGCTTGTAGTAATGTGTCATGATCCTTTGTATTTCTGCAGTCAGTTGTTACTTCTCCTTTTTCTTTTCTAATTCTATTGATTTGAGTCTTCTCCCTTTTTTTCTTGATGAGTCTGGCTAATGGTTTATCAATTTTGTCTATGTTCTCAAAGAACCAGATTTAGTTTTATTGACCTTTCCTATCGTTTCCATCATTTTTTAAATTTATTTATGATCTGATATTTATGATTTCTTTCCTTCTGCTAACTTTGGGTTTTTTTTGTTGTTGTTGTTCTTTCTCTAATTGCTTTAGGTGTAAATTTAGGTTGTTTATTTGAGATTTTTCTTGTTTCTTGTGGTAGGATTGTATTGCTATAAACTTCCCTCTTAGAAATGCTTTTGCTGCTTCTCATAGGTTTTCGTTTGCCATGTTTTCATTATCATTTCTTTCCAGGTATTTTTTTATTTCCACTTTGGTTTCTTCAGTGATCTCTTGGTTATTTAGTAGTGTATTGTTTAGCCTCCATGTGTTTGTATTTTTTGAAGTTTTTTTTTCTTGTAATTGATATGTAGTCTCATAGCATTGTGGTTGGAAACATTACTTGATACGATTTCAGTTTTCCTAAATTTACCAAGGCTTGATGTGTGACCCATGGTATGAAATACCCGGGAGAATTTTCCATGAGCACTTGAGAAGAAAGTGTATTCTGTTGTTTTTGGATGGAAAGTCCTATAAATATCAATTAAGTCGATCTTGTTTAATGTGTCATTTAAAGCTTGTGTTTCCTTATTTATTTTCATTTTGTTTAATCTGTCCACTGGTGAATGTGGGGAGTTAAAGTCCCCTACTATTTTTGTGTTACTGTTGATTTCCCCTTTTATGGCTGTTAGCATTTGCCTTGTGTATTGAGGTGCTCCTATGTTGGGTGTATAAATATTTACAATAGTTATATCTTCTTGGATTGATCCCTTGATCCTTATATAGTGTCCTTCTTTGTCTCTTGTAATAATCTTTATTTTAAAATCTATTTTGTCTGATATGAGAATTGCTACTCCAGCTTTCTTTTCGTTTCCATTTGCATGGAATATCTTTTTCCATCCCCTCACTTTCAGTCTGTATGTGTCCCTAGGTCTGAAGTGGGTCTCTTGTAGACAGCATATATACGGGTCTTGTTTTTGTATCCATTCAGCCAGTCTACTTTCATCACTTTAAATATGTCCTGCCCCTCCCTTCTGGCTTGCAGAGTTACTGCTGAAAGATCAGCTGTTAAGCTTATGGGCATTCCCTTGTATGTTATTTGTTGCTTTTCCCTTGCTGCTTTCAATATTTTTTCTGTGCATTTAGTTTTTGATAGTTTGATTCATATGTGTCTTGGCATGTTTCTCCTTGGATTTGTCCAGTATGGGACTCTCTGTGCTTTCTCGACTTGATTGACTATTTCCTTTCCCATATTAGGAAGTTTTCAACTATAACTTCTTTAAATATTTTCTCAGTCCCTTTCTTTTTCTTTCTTCTTCTTTGGCCCCTATATTTCAATTGTTGTTGCATTTAATGTCGTCCCAGAAGTCTCTGAGACTGTCCTCAATTCTTTCATTCTTTTTTCTTTATTCCGTTCTGTGGTAGTTATTTCCACTATTTTATCTTCCACATCACTTATCTGTTCTTCTGCCTCAGTTATTCTGCTATTGATTCCTTCTAGAGAATTTTTATTTTCATTTATTGTGTTGTTTACCATTGTTTGTTTGCTCTTTAATTCTTCTAGGTTCTTGTTAAAAATTTCTTGTATCTTCTCCATTCTATTTCCAAGATTTTGGATCATCTTTACTATCATTACTCTGGATTCGTTTTCAGGTGGACTGCCGATTCCTCTTCATTTGTTTGGTCTGGTGGGTTTTTACCTTTCTCCTTCATCTGCTGTGTGTTTCTTTGTCTTCTCCTTTTGTTTAACTTACTGTGTTTGGGTCTCCTTTTTGCAGCCTGCAGGTTCATAGTTCCTGTTGTTTTTGGTGTCTGCCCCCAGTGGGTAAGGTTTGTTCAGTGGGTTGTGTAGGCTTCCTGATAGAGGGGACTGGTGCCTGTGTTCTGGTGGATGGGGCTGGACATTGTCTTTCTGGTGGGCAGGATCATGTCCCGTGGTTTGTTTTGGGGTGTCTTCGAACTTATTATGATTTTAGGCAGCCTCTCTGCTAATGGGTGGGGTTGTGTTCCTGTCTTGCTAGTTGTTTGGCATGTGTTGTCCACCCCTGGAGCTTTCTGGTCGTTGAATGGAGCTGGGTCTTAGCAGTGAGACGGAGATCTCTAGGGGAGCTCTCACTGATTTATTTTATGTGGGGCCAGTAGGTCTCTGGTGGTCCAACGTCCTGAACTTGGCTCTTCCATCTCAGAGGCTCAGGCCCGACACCCAGCCAGAGCACAAAGACTCTGTCAGCCACATGGCCAGGTATGTGAGTAGTTTCTTGCCTTTTGGGAAATATGAGGTCTTCTGCCAGCATTCAGTAGGTGTTCTGTAGGAGTTGTTCCACATGTCAATGTATATTTGATGTATTTGTGGGGAAGAAGATGATCTCCACGTCTTACCCCTCTGCCATCTTGAAGGTCCTCTGATCCTCAAAATATTGCTATGATTTATGTCAGAGAGTGTTCTGCCTTTCTAGGAGTTTTTTGGTGGATGGATCTAGAGTATATTATGTTTAGTGAAATAAGCCCAGCAGAGAAAGACAAATATTGTATGATATCTCTTATATGTGCAATCTTAAAAATAATACAAATGAATGTATATAGCAAAACAGAAACAGACTCACAGATATAGAAAACAACCTAAGTGGTTATCAGTGGGGAGAGGGAAAGGGGTAGGGGTACATTAGGAGTATGGGATTAAGAGATACAAACCACTATATATAAAATAGACATGCAACAAGGATATATTGTATAGTGCAAGGAATTATAGCAATTGTCTTTTAATATCTTTTAGTGGAGTATAATCTGTCAAAGTACTGAATTACTGTGCTATACACATGAAACTAATATAATATTGTAAATCAACTATACTTCAATAAAATAAATTACTCAGAGAAGGGAGAGAAGGGTATCTGAGCACTGAGAAAAATATGAACAAAAAGCACAGAGTGAGAGCATATGAAATATTTAAGGATGTAGATGTAGTGTGATATGGCTAGTAGAGTCTAGGACAAGGAGTTGCAGGAGTCCATGTGGGAAATTTGGTTGATATCATATTCTTAAGGACTGTATATACCATGCTAAGGAGTAAGAGCTGGAAAAACGAACTGAGAATCAGAGAAGTTAGAAAAAATAAGAATGTTACAGAAAAAATAATTGTTACATGAATTTTCTAGGAATGAAGAGTCAACAGAGTCAAATGTTGAATATTAGCCCATGTTTATGTGGGAAGGAAGTAAAGAGCACAGATAGTCATCAATAAGATTTAGGCTATTTGTTCAATAAATTATTGAATGAATGAATAAATAAATATTGAATTGTTCTTGTAAGATTACTGAAAGGAAATCTTAACTATAGGCCATGGTAGCATGATTATATTTGAGTTCAAATAATACTGTAATAAAACAAATTCTATCTAGATCCTTGAATTCAAACTACATATGGAATATTATTTAAGTGGTGAAGTTTCTGTATCTCTTCCCCCAATAGTTAACTTCTCAATGTTCACAATGGAGAATTCAACCCACTCACCACTGATAGATGTTGAGTTGGAGACACATAGCCAGGTGCCTGTTCCATTGAGAAACTCATTGCTTCGTGTTCAATGGCAATTGGCTAAAAGCAAAAGTGAAAAGCCCATTAAATATAAGGCCTATGTGCTACAAAAATGAAAACATGGTTATTATAAAAAGGCTCAGACATCCTTATTAGCCTTTTAATATATTTATGAAAAAAACATCAGATTATAAACCGTGCACATGTACAATGATGATTACATAAACAGTTAACATTTATTGAGTACTTCCTATATGTCTGGCATTATTCTACGTTAACTCCTTTAATTGTCACAACAACTTTGAGTTAGGTACTATTCCTATGCACATTTAACAGATGAGGAAACCAAGGCCAGGGAACTAATTAACTTGGCCAAAGTCACACAGCTAGTAAGTAATGGAATTGGGATTTGAATTCAAGTAGTCTGGTTCTGGAGTCCACACTTTTCATCACTAAACCAGACTAATAAATATAGAAGTCTAAATTTGTATTATAAAGATATAAATGGATTTATTTAACAATCCTTATGTAACACTACATGCTAGGCTCTGTTTTTAGTTCTTTATAAATATTAACTCACTTAGTATGGCTTAGTGTCATAATAATATTGCCTCACTTAATATGGACATTTGGAGAAATATACTATGTATACATATGTTGGATAATCTTAAATTCCATTATATTCCTGGGGGAAAAATGCAAAATTAGTACACTTCAAAAAGTGGATACAAGTGGAAAGAAGAACTTGTCAAAAACGGGGCATTTGTATGTGTGAAAAATCAACTAGAGGGTATAGTGTTAGATTAGATTATATCTATTACCACTTCAAAGCTGAGTTTAAGATATTAGCATCTAAGATTATATGAAAAGCCTTGACCTTAACACAGTCTGAGTATATCAGTTCATATCAGAATTAACAGCACTAAAACAAGTCAATGATAATATTATGAAGCAGATAATGTTTGTCTCAGGTAATTTCCAATTACTTTTTCTTTTCACTTTCTCCAATATTAATTTCCTATGTCTTTTAGCCTTGTTTGATGCACAGCATTTGGAGCCAGTGGTTTTGAGTCCTGTCTCTGACATTTGTAAGTGGTGTACATTTGGTCAAGTTAAACTCTTTAAGTCTGTTTCTTCATTTGTAAAATAGGAATACTATTAATACCTTCCTCACATGGCTGTTGTGTAGAGTGAATGAGATAATGCAAATAAAGTGTTTTGCATGTAGGCGCCACAAACTAATGCTTATCAGTATTTGTCTTTAGAATATGAAAAATACCACCATGTATCACATGTCAAGTAATAAAAATGTTGGTGGGGTTCCCTACTGTAAAAACTGAGGGGTAAAATTTAAACATGCTTTTGGGAATTCAAGTCCATTTTCCTTGATGGGTGGGTACCCATGGCATTAATTAGAGTATTTCATTTAAGACTAACACAACCATAATGTATGTGTAAAAAATAATTTTAAAATTTGTTGATTCTTTCCTAGTATGCACATTAGCTAGTATTGTGCTTTCAGCTTAGTTATTAAAAGTATCCTCACCCATTTAGCATAATGACTTTAATTCTATGACACTTGTTGACTTTAATAGTTATAGTGATCTAATATCACCTTTTACATTCTTAGCAGGGCTTCTCAAGAGAAAGTCCAAGTGTGGATTGATTAGAGATAATTTTATAGGTTGAATACCCTTTAATCAGCTGAAATTAAAATTTATGGGTTATAACTTTGACAAAGAAATCTCAGAAAGAGAAAGTAAGGATTTCAACTATTATTTTATCACGTTTAATAAATTGAAGCCATGTACTAATTAATTCACTAAAATATAGTGGGAGAATTGAAAACAGCAATTCACAGTCTTTACTACTCTGAGGCTGAGTACTGAAAATAATACAGTAAAATGCAGGTGGATGCAAGAAAGGAATAATACCTTTAAATATTGGAGTGGGCTACATTTTATCTTATTTCGGCTCAGTACAAAAGGGTCTTTCTGCTCTTCATTTTTCTTCTAGTTTACTTTATGTTGAAATAAATAATATGGTTTTAAAATTAAGTTTCAGGTCTGTGTACGAATTGGAAAAAGTCAGGAAAGTTATGTATTATATGGTTAACAGTGACTACCTCCGGGGGAGGGACTTACATTTTTTTACTTCACACAACTTAAAAAAAAAGTTGTGGTAAACCAAGTCAGTCAATAAATCATTTGAAAATAAATCCTGAAGTCTAATTTTATTTGATAAGGAAAAAAAGAATTCATATCCAGTCTAGAAGCAAAGCACTTTAAATCCTGTTTAGTGCACCATATGTAACTACATACTATTATATATTATATAATATACAATATTGCATATTATACATTAAACATATATTTTACAATATAGTTGCATATTGTAGTATATTAGCTATTATATATTTATTCCATATACTATATCATATAATACAATAGTATATACAATCATATAATATATACAATTTGTTTATAACTACAAAAATAAGCAGATATGTTTTTTTCCTTTATATTAGCAGCATAATTTTAAGACTACAGATGAGTGCTTAAAAGTTTGTGGCTTTCATTTGGTTAGCTGACAAATATTTCCTTTTTTAAAAAAGCTGGTTGTTTCCTCTTTGCTTTAAATCTATTATGTTAACTAATATATACATTATAGTACTAACAAAACAGTCAACAGAATTCAGACATTTTTTTTTCTTAATAGCTTGTTCCAAGGTTAGTTTCTGAATCTTAACAGACGTGAGATATAATCAGTTAACAAAAATGTACTTTAAGAGACACTTTGGAAATTAGTATTGATGATATTTATGTTAAGTGAAAAGACACAGAAAATGTTTTTAAAAGAACAAGCCATTTCTTGAGTCTAGGCACTAGCCAAGTTTTCACAAAGCAACCACTAATTAGATTGCCAGTTATCTCAAGGACAGAAAACCATGTGGTATTTATTTTTGTACCTTATTCCTAGCACATAGTAGGAGCTCCATATATGTTTGTTGAACTAAACTGAATAATAAAGTCAAAGAACTGAAGATGCACTGGTGTAAAAGAAATGAATCATAAGAGTCAGGAATACTACAAGAACTTATAATAATGGAAACATAAAAAAATAATCTTTCATTGAAATCTGGAAGAGGGCCCTAATGCCACATGGGCCCATAGAAAGTGCCAAATGTTAATATATGTGAATATGAGTATGATATCCAAATAAAATGTAAGAGGTGACACGAGATAACAACCTAAATTTTTCTCTTTGCAGTTAAGGAGACACAGAGATAATATGAAAATCATTCAAGGTCACATAACAAAAGATATTACAAAGATCAAACCTTTAGTTACTACATTTTCTGAACCAAATATGACACATGGTTTGACAAAGGATAAATGTATACTACACAAAAGACAGGATGTGATAAGTACCAAAAAAGGAACTAATACAATGTTACAAGGCTCAAACCAAAAGCAAATTCTTTTCAGAGAAGTGATATAGTGTAGTTAAGAATAAGGAACCTAGAACCATTACCCTGAAGTTCAAATCCCACTCAGATACATTTTGCTGTGTAAACTTGAGCAAGTTATTCAATGTCTGTGTATCAAGTTTCTTGTCTATAAAATAGGGATAATAATAGCACATATTGATGTAAATTAAATTAGTTAATATATGTATAGAATTTAGAATAGTTCTTGGTCTATGGTAAATATAGCTTGTTCTGATACAAGTTATGTTTCTTTACTGAAAATTAGCTCATATGCAACTGGTAAAAGGGGAATGGTATCAGAATAAATTTGAAATTGTGATACACAATTTTCTTCAGTATGTTAAGTTTTTGAAGTTATCAGGAACAAACTTTATCACAATTAAAGAGAAAGTTTTAGCATTATATGAAGACATTATGAAAGTGCTAGAAGTACCACAGAATTACCTTCCTTTATTGCCAGTAGGGTCTTCAAAAACCAATACATTTTCCTCTATGTTAAGGTATCGAGGAATTTGGAAGCAACACTTTCCCTTGTGTTAAGAAAAAAGAAACCTAATTTTTTTTGTAGCAGGTTCCTCTTGGATCATATTTTTAATGTAGATAAAACCAGTACTTAAAAGCCAATTTCTTCAATTACCCAATATTTTGAAAGAGAAAGTATGAGACCCAAGGTATAAAATTGTTAAAGATGATGTTAATATTTTTATTAAGAATATTGTTGTTACTGTTGGGATTATGGTTATAAAGTTCCATAGGTTTTGTATGGTCTACCCCAACCTTATTTTTCCTATAATTCTATTATTTTTATGAGAAATTATGTAGAATATGAGGGCTTTCTTTTATTTTTGTAAAATCAACACATATATGGTATAGCAAAAATGCAGTTATTCAGTAAGTGTTAGTAATTATTATTCTTGACAAGGGATGATTAGGAAATGTTTCATGAAAGATATTATTAACTGGGCTTAAAAGGATGGTAAGAAATTAAAGAAGTAGAAATTGCTGAGAATGGTTTCAGGAGGAGGCAGCATGAACAACAGCATACATGGAAAATGCAGTAGTATACTAAGGATGGTGAGTTTATTTTATTTCCCAGCTGGGGAAAAAAATCTATGGGGTATGATATTAGGAATGTAAGTCAGTCCTGAACTGTATGATGGAAATTAACAAAACTTCTTTTAGTCTCTGAAAAAAGACAAAATATTTGACTTTTTCATTTTTCAAGGTATTTTATTGGCTTACTGTAGACCCAGGTAATATTACTGTTCTGTTAGTACTGATACCATTTCATGTGCTATATCAGGACTTTCTTTGACTTCCAGATTGTCAAAATGAGCTATTTACTTTAAATCTTTCTGCAAATTTGCAAATCATTAAACTTTTGCCAATTTAGCTAAATCTAAAATGCATAACTTAAGTGGGATCCAGAGATAGAAATATCAGATATTTAGATACATAAAACAAACTTGAATAAACAAAGTAAAAAACAAATCAACAAGTTTCCATCCCTCCAATTCTAATCACAGAAGAATTCAAATACCAATATTTTCCTTCTCCACTACATACCTCCCAGATTTCTAGCTCCTTATCCAACTTTTAATTACTGATTTTTCCTCTTGCAATTTCAATTGGACTTTCAGTGCAGCCAGTCTTTCCTTTTTTTTTTTCAATTAACAATGTATAAGAGCCTATTGCTCTACAATCTCTGCAATACTTGGTTGTTGTTTTTTTTTAACATCTTTATTGGAGTATAATTGCTTTACAATGGTGTGTTTTAGTTTCTGCTTTATAACAAAGTGAATCAGCTATACATATACATATATCCCCATATCTCTTCCCTCTTGCATGTCCCTCCCTCCTACCCTTCCTATCCCACCCCTCTAGGTGGTCAAAAAGCACCGAGCTGATCTCCCTGTGCTATGCAGCTGCTTCCCACTAGCTATCGATTTTACATTTACAGCCAGTCTTTTTTATGCCTTATTCTCAGCCCCTCAAAAGCCATTCCAATCCTTTACTCCTCTTTTCAAGCCACCCAAACAACTCCCACCACTCACTTTTAGAACATGGCCATGCTTTGCGAAGATATACTAACATAATCTTTGCTGATTCAATAGTATATCTTACTATGTGAAGAATATGAATGAATAAACACCCATATTTTGTTTAATGACCCGTATTGGGTAAAAATACTAATGGGGAAGCCTATTTGGGTTGCTATCACATTATGCAAAGATTAAGTCAAAAGGTAATAGACCTACATTGTAAACAAACATGAAAATTCTTGAGCCATATGTGGCTATTTTCTTTCCTTCTCAGGACTTTAAATATCCCACATCTACTTTTGTTAATTGGATTGTATGGTTCCCGTAGTATTGAAAAAAGAAATTTCTCTAATTTCCTTCACAATTTTATCTCATTTTAAAATCTAACATTTCTAACAGCTTTACAACTGCAACTGCAATCATTCATATACAATGAAAAGAAGGCACCTGGTTGACCCAATTTCTGCTAATGAATCTGATATAATTTTTTAAAATTTCTCAAATGTCAGCACCCTACTTTGTCCAAAAATCTATATTTACAATAAAGAACTATTTCACTTTAAATAAGTAGAATATTAGATACCATGGGTTTAATGTTATTTCAAAATCTCAAACTAAGCAATAGATTATTAAAAAATCTTTCAAATTTGGCTGTGCAGGTTGCTTTGTGTCTGAACTTCTTCTAAGTGACTTCGTTAATAACTTTGATTTGGAATGCTGATCTTCTTCAGTTAATATGGTTGGGACTGACATCAGTGAATCTGTCAGAGTAGGGATCGACAAAAATTCCTGCCTCCAAAAAAGCAATGAGAAAACTAGAAAAATTATCAGAATCCTTTTTTTTTTTCCAAACTCTGGAAAATAACCAAAGGTTTGCAGCAATCACAAAGAATTTATTCAAGAAAAACAGTGGAATCTCACTAAGAACAGCAAGCTCTGTGGCATTTTCACTTGTCCTAGTCTCATTTCATCTGTCTATGGTAAACTAACAGCCTGAAATCGTGGTGAAACCAATATCCTAGTACCGTCTAGAGGAGGCAAAACAAGGATGGAGCTCCTTCAAAGCCCCATTCCCAAAGAACTGTCACTAATTGACCTGTCTGATTGTTCTATGCAAGATCTCACTCACAAGACTATCTTCATTCAACCTGACTAGGAGTTCAGTCAGTGTGAAACTGTTTCTGTAGGGTATTTGTTGAAAACAATTAGAAGCAATATTTAATATTTTGACTGCTGAAGGTGGTAGATGAGAGTTGTGGCAAATGATAAACTAACCAAAGAGCTTTAAAGGAAAAGCTAAGGAATTATATGTTCATAGGGGCTTTGATAAACCTCAACATATTCATGAGGAATCTAAAAGGCCATGGGTATGCATATAGTTGTGTGCATGCCCATGACTGTGAACATGCTCAGGAAATATCTGAGAAGCCCCTAAGCTCTCACTTCTGGCTGACATTAAGGCTCTGGGAAAACATGAAATGAAGGTTAAGGCAGAGTTGTCAACTGCTTAGCTGTGTGTTAAAGGCATGCCCAGCACACACAGAGGCTCTCAGAAAAGACTGAGAGAAGAATTGGTTCCAAGACTTTAAGGAAGTTTCTGTGCAATCATTAGCTGACCACTAAACGAAATAAGCAGAAACTTGACTGATCACATATGAAAAAGATATAGATTTAAAGAATATTTCAGAAAAGTCACTACAAACAAACAACAAACAGTAAAAATAGCAAACCCTAGGGAGGGAGGAGAATCTTATTTCCAGAGTAGTTACATTATATTATTTTAAAAATATCCAGTTTCTAAAAAGATTATGAGAAATGGAAAGTACAAAAGCATATGGCCCACACACAGGGGAAAATTGTGGTTAATAAAAACTCTTCCTGGGGAAGCCCAGGACTTACTTGACAAAGATTTTAAATCAGATGTTTTAAATATGTTCAATAAACTAAAATAAACTATTTCTAAAGAACTACAGGAAAGAAAGAAAATGATTTCCCACCAAATAGAGACTATCTATACAGATATTAAAATTATTTTAAAAGAACCAAATAGAAACTGTGGTGTGGAAAAGTGCAACTGAGATGAAAAATTTATTAGAGTGGCTCAATAACAAATTTGAATAGTCAGAGTAAAGAATCAGTGCATTTCAAGATAGTCAATTGATATTATCAATTCTGAGAAAGAAAAATTTTAAAGTATTTTTAAAAATTAACAAAGCCCTGGATACTGGTGGGACAATGTTAAGTGTATAATATACACAAAATAGGAGTTCTGGAATTAGAAGAAAGAAAAGGGAAGAAAGTATATTTGAAGAAATAATACTGAAAACTTCCAAAGTTCAATGAAAAATATTAATATACACATCCAAGAAGCTCAATAAACTCTAAGGAGGACAAAAGAGACTCCCACAAAAACATATCATAATTAAACTGTCAAAACCAAAGAGAAAGAGAGAATGTAGAAAAGCAACAAGAGAGACTCATAAGTACAAGGGATTCTCAATAAGATTAACATCTTATTTCTCATCAGAAACTATGGAGGCCAGAAGACCATGGGATAACATATTTAAAGTGCTGAATGAAGTAGACTATAGTCAAGTATTGTATATTACAGAGCTTTCCTTTAAAGATGAAGAAGAAATTAAGATTTCCAAGATAAACAAAAAGTGGGAGAATCATCTATCCTTTATTAAATACTAATGAAAATCCTTCAGGCAGAAATGAAAGGACACTGAACAATAACTAAAATTTACACAAAGAAGTAAAGAACATCTTTAATGAGAGGTAGACTCACAGATATAGAGAACAAACTAGTGGTTACCAGTGGGGAGAGGGAAGGGGAAAGGGCAATATAGAGGCAGGGGAGTGGGAGGTACAAACTACTGGATGTAAGATAGGCTCAAGGATATATTGTACAACATGGGGAATATAGCCAATATTTTGTAATAATTGTAAATGGAAAGTAACCTTTAAAAATTGTATAAAAATAAAAAAGAGAACATTTAATGGCAACAGGTAAACATAAAAGATGCCGTTAATGTATTTTTTGTGTGTAAATTTTCTCTCTTTCTGATTTAAGACAACTGTATAGGAGTTAGCTTCAAGATGGCAGAAGAGTAAGACTTGGAGATCACCTTCCTCCCCACAAATACATCAGAAATGCATCTACATGTGGAACAACTCCTACAGAACACCTACTGAACACTGGCAGAAGACATCAGACCTCCCAAAAGGCAAGAAACTCCTCACGTACCTTGGTAGGGCAAAAGAAAAAACAGAGACAAAAGAATAGGGACGGGACCTGCACCAGTGGGAGGGAGCTGTGAAGGAGGAAAGGTTTGCAAACACTAGGAAACCCCTTCACGGGCGGAGACTGCTGATGGCGGAGGGAGGGGAGTTTCGGAGCCATGGAGGAGAGCACAGCAACAGGGGTGCAGAGGGCAAAGCGGAGAGATTCCCACACAGAGGATCAGTGCTGATCAGCAATCACCAGCCAGAGAGGCTTGTCGGCTCACCCGCTGGGACGGGTAAGGACTGGGAGCTGAGGCTCGGTCTTCGGTACGATACCAGGGAGAGGACTGGGATTGACTGTGTGAACACAGCCTGAAGGAGCAACTGTACCACAGCTAACAGGGAGGGAGTCCAGGAAAAAGTCTGGATCTGCTGAAGAGGCAAGAGACATTTTCTTGCCTCTTTGTTTCCTGGTGCGTGAGGAGAGGGGATTAAGAGCGCAGCTTAAAGGAGCTCCAGAGAAGGGCGTGAGCCACGGCTATCTGCGTGGAACCCAGAGACAAGCATGAGATGCTGAGGCTGCTGCTGCAGCCACCAAGAAGCCTGTGAGCAAGCACAGATCACTATCCACACCTCTCCTGCTGGGAACCTGTGCAGCCGCCACTGCCACGGTCCCATGATCCAGGGACAACTTCCCCGGGAGAATGCACGGCACGCCTCAGGCTGGTGCAATGTCATGCCAGCCTCTGTCGCCGCAGGCTCGACCCGTATTCCGTACCCCTCCCTCCCCCAGGCTGAGTGATGTAGAGCCCCCAAATGATCTGCTCCTTTAACCCCACCCTGTCTGAGCGAAGAACAGATGCCCTCAGGCAACCTACATGCAGAAGCGGGTCCAAATACAAAGCTGAGCCCCAGGAGCTGTGCGAACACAGAAGAGAAAGGGAAATTTCTATCAGCAGCCTCAGTAGCAGCGGATTAAATCTCCACAATCAACTTGATGTACCCTGCATCAGTGGAATACCTGAATAGACAATGAATCATCCCAAACTGAGGAGGTGGACTTTGGGAGCAATGATGTATATATATTTCTCCCATTTTCTCTTTTTGTGAGTGTGTATGTGTATGCTTCTGTGTGTGATTTTGTCTGTATAGTTTTGCTTTTACCTTTTGTCCTGGAGTTCTGTCTGTCCGTTTTCTTTTTTTTTTTTTTTTTTTTTTTACTATACTTTTTAGCACTTGCTATCATTGGTGGATTGGTATTTTGGTTTGGTTGCTTTCTTCTTCTTTTTTTTTATTACTTAAAAAAAATTTTTTAATAATTATTTTCTATTTTTTATTTTAATAACTATTTTTTTACTTTATTTTATTTTATCATCTTTATTCTTTCTTTCCTTTTTTTTCTGCCTTTTATTCTGAGCCGTGTGGATGAGATGCTCTTGGTGCTCCAGCCAGGCATCAGGGCTATGCCTCTGAGGTGGAAGAGCCAAGTTCAGGACACTGGTCCACAACAGACCTCCCAGGTCCAAGTAATATCAAATGGCAAAAATCTCCCAGTGATCTCCATCTCAATGCCAAGACCCAGCTCCACTCAATGACCAGCAAGCTACAGTGCTGGACACCATATGGCAAACAACTAGCAAAAGAGGAGCACAACCCCATCCATTAGCAGAGAGGCTGCCTAAAATAATAATAAGATCACAGACACCCCAAAACACACCACGAGACGTGGACCTGCCCACCAGAAAGACAAGATCCAGTCTCATCCACCAGAACACAGCACTGGTCCCCAGTACCAGGAAGCATACACAACCCACAGAACCAACCCTGGCCACTGGGGGCAGACACCAAAAACAAAAGGAAATACGAACCTACAGCATGTGAAAAGGAGACCCCAAGCACAGTAAGTTAAGAAAAATGAGAAGAAAGAGAAACACACAGCAGATGAAGGAGCAAGGCAAAAACCCACCAGACCTAATAAATGAAGAGGAAATAGGCAGTCTACCTGAAAAAGAATTCAAAATAATGATAGTAATGATTATCCAAAATCTTGTAAATAGAATGGAGAAAATACAAGAAACATTTAACAAGGATGTAGAAGAACTAAAGAGCAAACAAACAGTGATGAACAACACAATAAATGAAATTAAAAATTATCTAGAAGTGATCAATAGCAGAATAACTGAGGCAGAAAAACGGATAAGTGACCATGAAAATAGAAGAGTGGAAATAAATACTGAAGAGCAGAATAAAGAAAAAAGAATGAAAAGAATTGAGGACAGTCTCAGAGACTTCTGGTACAACATTAAATGCACCAACATTTGAATTATAGGGGTCCCAGAAGAAAAAGAGAAAAAGAAAGGGACTGAGAAAATATGTGAACAGATTATTGTTGAAAACTTCCCTAATATGGGAAAGGAAATAGTTAATCAAGTCCAGGAAGCACAGAGAGTCTCATACAGGATAAATCCAAGGAGAACTATGCCAAGACACATATTAATCAAACCATCAAAAATTAAATACAAAGAAAAACTATTAAAAGCAGCAAGGGAAAAACAACCAATAACACACAAGGGAATACCCAAAAGGTTAACAGCTGAACTTTCAGAAGAAAATCTGCAAGACAGAAGGGAGTGGCAGGACATGTTTAAAGTGATGAAGGAGAAAAACCTACAACCAAGATTACTCTATCCACCAAGGATCTCATTCAGATTTGATGGAGAAATTAAAACCTTTACAGACAAGCAAAAGCCAAGAGAATTCAGCACCACCAAACCAGCTTTACAACAAATGCTAAAGGAATTTCTATAGGCAGGAAACACAAGAGAAGGAAAAGACCTACAATAACAAACCAAAAACAATTAAGAAACTGGTAATAGGAACATACATATTGATAATTACCTTAAATGTAAATGGATTAATTGCTCCAACCAAAAGACATAGACTGGCTGAATGGATAGAAAAAAAAGACCCGTATATATGCTGTCTACAAGAGACCCACTTCAGACATAGGGACACATACAAACTGAAAGTGAGGGGATGGAAAAAGATATTCCATGCAAATGGAAAGCAAAAGAAAGCTGGTGTAGCAATTCTCATATCAGACAAAATAGACTTTAAACCAAAGACTATTACAAGAGACAAGGAAGGACATTACACAATGATTAAGGGATTAATCCAAGAAGAAGATGGACCTAATTGATATTTATAGGACTTTCCATCCAAAAACAACAGAATAGACATTCTTCTCAAGTGCTCATGGAACATTCTCCAGGGTAGATCATATCTTGGGTCACAAATCAAGCCTTGGTAAATTTAAGAAAATTGAAATCATATAAAGTATCTTTTCCGACCACAACGCTATGAGACTAGATATCAATTACAGGAAAATGTCTGTAAGAAATCCAAACACATGGAGGCTAAACAATACACTACTTAATAAACGAGAGATCACTGAAGAAATCAAAGAGTAAATTAAAAAATACGTAGAAAGAAATGACAATGAAAACACGATGACCCAAAACCTTTGGGATGCAGCAAAAGCAGTTTTTTTTTTTTAAACATCTTTATTGGGTATAATTGCTTTACAATGGTGTGTTAGTTTCTGCTCTATAACAAAGTGAATCAGTCATACATATACATATGTTCCCACATCTCTTCCCTCCTGCATCTCCCTCCCTCCCACCCTCCCCAACCCACCCCCCAAGGCGGTCACAAAGCACAGAGCTGATCTCCCTGCGCTATGCGGTTGCTTCCCACTAGCTATCTATTTTACGTTTGGTAGTGTATATATGTCCATGCCCCTCTCTCACTTTGTCACATCTTACCCTTCCCCCTCCCCATATCCTCAAGTCTATTCTCTAGTAGGTCTGTGTCTTTATTCCTGTCCTGCCACTAGGTTCTTCATGAACTTTTTTTTAATCCCAGAGATTCCATATATATGTGTTAGCATACTGTATTTGTTTTTCTCTTTCTGACTTACTTCACTCTCTATGACAGACTCTAACTCCATCCACCTCAATACAAATAATTCCATTTCATTTCTTTTTATGGCTGAGTAATATTCCATTGTATATATGTGCCACATCTTCTTTATCCATTCATCCGATGATGGACATTTAGGTTGCTTCTATGTCCTGGCTATTGTAAATAGAGCTGCAATGAACATCTTGGTACATGACTCTTTTTGAATTATGGTTTTCTCAGGGTATATGCCCAGGATTGCTGGGTCGTATGGTAGTTCTATTTTTAGTTTTTAAAGGAACCTCCATACTGTTCTCCATAGTGGCTGTATCAATTTACATTCCCACCAACAGTGCAAGAGGGATCTCTTTTCTCCACACCCTCTCCAGCATTTATTGTTTGTAGATTTTTGATGATGGCCATTCTGACCGGTGTGAGATGACATCTCATTGTAGTTTTGATTTGCATTTCTCTAATGGTTAATGATGTTGAGCATTCTTCCATGTGTTTGTTGGCAATCTGTATATCTTCTTTGGAGAAATGTCTATTTAGGTCTTCTGCCCATTTTTGGACTGGGTTGTTTGTTTTTTTGTTATTGAGCTGCATGACCTGCTTGTAAATCTTGGAGATTAATCCTTTGTCAGTTGCTTCATTTGCAAATATTTTCTCCCATTCTGAGGGTTGTCCTTTGGTGTCGTTTATGGTTTTCTTTGCTGTGCAAAAGCTTTTAAGTTTCATTAGGTGCCATTTGTTTATTTTTGTTTTGCAAAAGCAGTTTTAAGAGGGAAGTTTATAGCAATACAATCCTACCTTAAGTAACAAGAAACACCTCAAATAAACAACCTAAATTTACACCTAAAGCAATTAGAGAAAGAAGAACAAAACATCCCCAAAGTTAGCAGAAGGAAAGAAATCATAAAGATCAGATCAGAAATAAATGAAAAAGAAATGAAAGAAATGATAGCAAAGATCAATAAAACTAAAAGCTAGTTCTTTGAGAAGATAAACAAAATTGATAAACCATTAGCCAGAGTGATCAAGAAAAAAAGGAAGAAGACTCAAATCAATAGAATTAGAAATGAAAAAGGAAAGGTAACAACTGACACTGCAGAAATACAAAGGATCATGAGACATTACTCCAAGCAACTATATGACAATACTATGGACAACCTGGAAGAAATGGACAAATTCTTAGAAAAGAACAACCTTCCGAGACTGAGCCAGGAAGAAATAGAAAATATAAATGGACCAAGCACAAGCACTGAAATTGGGACCGTGATTAAAAATCTTCCAACAGAAGCCCAGGACCGGATGGCTTCACAGACGAATTCTATCAAACACTTAGAGAAGACCTAACACCTATCTTTCTCAAAGTCTTCCAAAATATGGCAGAGGGAGGAAAACTCCCATACTCATTCTACAAGGCCACCATCACCCTGATACCAAAACCAGATAAAGATGTCACAAAGAAAGAATACTACAGGCCACTATCACTGATGAACATTGATGTAAATATCCTCAACAAAATACTAGCAAACAGAATCCAACAGCACATTAAAAGCATCATACTCCATGCTCAAGTGAGGTTTATCCAGGGATGCAAGGATTCTTCAATATATGCAAATAAATCAAAGTGATAAACCATATTAAAAACCGAAAGTTAAAAACCATATGATAATCTCAATAGATGCAGAGAAAGCTTTCGACAAAATTCAACACATATTTATGATAAAAACCCTCCAGAAAGTAGGCATAGAGGGAACTTACCTCAACATAGTTGAGGCCATATATGACAAACCCACAGCCAACATCATTATCAATTGTGAAAAAACTGAAACCATTTCCTCTAGATCAGGAACAAGACAAGGTTGTCCACTCTCATCACTATTATTCAACACAGTTTTGGAAGTTTTAGGCACATCAATCAGAGAAGAAAAAGAAACAAAATGAATCCAAATCAGAAAAGAAGAAGTAAAGCTGTCACTGTTTGCAGATGACATGATCCTATACATCGAGAATCTTAAAGATGCTACTAGAAAACTACTAGTGCTAATCAATGAATTTGGAAATGTAGCAGGATACAAAATTAAGGCACAGAAATCTCTTACATTCCTGGACACTAATGATGAAAAATCTGAAAGAGAAATTAAGGAAACACTCCCATTTACCATTGCAAAAAATAGAATAAAATACCTAGGAATAGACCTACCTAAGGAGACAAAAGACCTGTATGCAGAAAACTAAAAGACATGGATGAAAGAAATTAAAGATGATACAAACAGATTGAGAGATACACCATGTTCTTGGATTGGAAGAATCAACATTGTGAAAATGACTCTACTACCCAAAGCAATCTACAGATTCAATGCAATCCCTGTTAAACTACCAATGGAATTTTTCACAGAACTAGATCAAAAAAATTCACAGTTTGTATGGAAACACAAAAGACCCCAAATAGCCAAAGCAATCTTCAGAAAGAAAAACGGAGCTGGAGGAATCAGGCTCCCAGACTTGAGACTATACTATAAAGTTACAGTAATCAGACAGTATGGTACTGGCACAAAAACAGAAATATAGATTAATGGAACAGGATAGAAAGCCCAGAGATAAACCCACACAAATATAGTCACCTTATTTTTTATAAAGGAGGCAAGAATATACAATGGAGAAAATACAGCCTCTTCAATAAGTGGTGTTGGGAAAACTGGACTGCTACATGTAAAAGAATGAAATTAGAACACTCCCTAACGCCATACACAAAAATAAACTGAAAATGGATTAAAGACTTAAATGTAAGGCCAGACTCTATAAAACTCTTAGAGGAAAACATAGGCAGAACACTCTGTTACATAAATAACAGCAAGATCCTTTTTGACCCACCTCCTAGAGAAATGGAAATAAAAACAAAAATAAACAATTGGACCTAATGAAACTTAAAACCTTCTGCACAGCAAAGGAAACCATAAACAAGAGAAAAAGACAACCCTCAGAATGGGAGAAAATATTTACCAATGAAGCAACTGACAAAGGGTTAATCTACAAAATTTACAAGCAGCTCATGTAGCTCAATATCAAAAAAACAAACAACCCAATCCAGAAATGGGTAGAAGACCTAAATAGACATTTCTCCAAAGAAGATATACAGATTGCCAACAAATACATGAAAGGATGTTCAACATCACTAATCATTAGAGAATTGCAAGTCAAAACTACAATGAGGTATCACCTCACATCTGTTAGAATGGCCATCATCAAATAATCTACAAACAATAAATGCTGGAAAGGATGTGGAGAAAGGGAACCCTTTTGCACTGTTGGTGGGAATGTAAATTGATACAGTCACTCTGAAGAACAGTATGGAAGTTCCTTAAAAAACTAAAAATAGAACTACCATACGACCCAGCAATCCCACTACCGGGCATATACCCTGAGAAAGCTATAATTCAAAAAGAGTCTTGTACCCCAATGTTCAATGCAGCTCCATTTACAATAACCAAGACATGAAAGCAACCTAAGTGTCCTTTGACAGATGAATGGATAAAGATGATATGGCACATGTATACAATGGAATGTTACTCAGCCAGAAAAAGAAATGAAATTGAGTTATTTGTAGTGAGGTGGATGGACCTAAGTCTGTCATAGAGTGAAGTAAGTCAGAAAGAGAAAAACCAATACCCTATTCTAACACATATATATGGAATCTACAAAAAAATATATGATGAAGAACCTAAGGGCAGGACAGGAGTAAGGACGCAGATGTAGAGAATGGACTTGAGGACACGTGGAGAGGGAAGGGTAAGCTGGGACGAAGTGAGAGAGTGGCATCGACATATATACACTACCAAATGTAAAATAGATAGCCAGTGAGAATCAGCCACATAGCACAGGGAGATCAGCTCGGTGCTTTGTGACCACCTAGAGGGGTGGGATTGGGAGGGTGGGAGAGAGATTCAAGAGGGAGGAGATATGTATATGTATAGCTGATTCACTTTGTTATAAAGCAGAAACTAACAGACCATTGTAAAGCAATTATGTTCCAATAAAGATGTTAAAAAATAATAATAAATAGTTGCTCTCAAACAAAATGACACATCTCAGCAAAAAAGGAGGAATAAAAAACAAACGATTTCTCACAGAATGTAATTCCCACTAAGCATGCAGTAAATATAGGAAAACTCTAACATGCAGTGAATAAATAAACGGAGAGATTATAGATATAGTAGAGTCATGAGTAAACTCTTTTTAAACAGAGTAAATTTATGCCAGCTTTTTAATTACCCCTTATAATCTTCAGTATCTTCATCCTGCCTTGGATGCGTGTACTATCTCTATTTTAATATTTTATATTGTTTTTAAGCAGTTTGATATTTAAGTGGACATAACAGACTCACGAAAGAGATTCTTTGTTACATTTTACATTGTTAAAATATATGTACTGTATTAAATCAGAGCTATTTCAGTAATTCCCATGATGTAAATATGTGGTCTCCTGTTTACCAAACTAAAAGAAAGTTAAACAATGCAATTCCTTTTATAATATATTTTAAGGCATCATCAACTTGTTCACATTTTCTAGTGGAGCTAATTTTTAACACGTCATAATCATTTTTAAATAGTCATTGAAACTATGAATATAATATTCTAGATAGATTTGTATGAATTGTGTAGAATTTGTAGGTCATCAAAATTTTCTGATGGAAGTTGATGCTGGGATGATATACATCAAAATAGGCTTCAAAATAGAATTCAGTAGCATAAAAATACTAAAGCAACACTCAGGATATTAAGCTGACACTGCATTCATCAGGTGATATCATGCTATCTGTTCTAAAAAACTGGTTCAAACACTTAAAAATTCAAACCAGGCCCTCCATCTGGAAGTGTGAGTTCTCATAATATCAGGATGACTGAAAGATTTAGTAAAAGTAGTTGTATTATTTTCAGTCTCATCTAGCTATGTGGTTAGTTTCCTCCCTATTTTGCCTTAAATAGGGGAAAAATTTGCCAAGAGTAGAGGAAAGTATCAGACATACTGAAAGAACTGTTACATATTTTCGGTGATCTCTGGGCCTAGAATTTAAATACTACCATTCTTTGAATTTGTTTAAACCAGGAAACTTCCAGACTCTTTATTGATACCTATTGTAGATGGTGGTGTGCCTGGGGGTACTTGAAGACACAGGGAAAAAATTTTCCTTCCTCCTGGAGAGTCATTTTTATTTCATGTAAGTCACAATATTATTTTTATATGATGTATATTATTTGGACATATAATTGACATTAATTAATAATAACATTATAGTAAAGAAATTTTGATATGATTCCTGGAAACCTTTCATGATACCCCAAGACTTGGGGTGGAGGAGATATATTTACTTCCATCTACCTAAGGGCATTTTTTGGGGGAAAATGTGAGAAGCACTGAATCATGAGAAGTTCCCTCTGTCTTTGTAAATAAGCAAAAACAGTGTACTAAGTTCATTGTCTGATTTTCCAATATGCAAATAAATTTATTGAAAATATCATAACAATAAAACCTTACCTAAGAGGACTTTCAAGAGTTTTTCAAGATAGCATCTTGCAATGGAAAGGGCACTATGCATGGAACCTAATAATCTAGGTTAGAAGTCAGGAAAACTGACTTTAGTCTCAGCCTTGTCATGTAAGTTGCTCTGCAACATAGGGTAAGCTTTCTAATCAGTTTGATGTTTAGAGACATTGGGGCATAGTATTTAAGAACATGGGCTCTGTGGTCGGATTAAGTTCAGTTCTTTACTTTGCTATTTACCAGCTCCGTGACCTTGGGTAATTTCATTAGCATCTGTTGTGGGTTGAATTTTTCCCCCCGAAAGGCATGTTAAGGTCCTCATCCTTCATACCTGTAAATGTGACTTTATTCGGAAAGAGAGTCCTTGCAATGTAATCAAATTAAGATGAGGTCATACTGAATTAGGGTGGGCCCTAAATTTTCAATGACTGGTGTCTTTACAAGAAGAGAAACATTTAGAGACAGACAGACATACAGGGAAAAGGCCATGTGATGACAGAGGCAGAGACTAGAGTGATGCCACTACAGTCAAGGAATGGTAAAGATTGGTTTCAAACACCAGAAGCTAGAAGAGGCAAGGAATGATTCTTCCTTAGAGCCTTCAGAAGGAGCATAGCCTTGCCAACACCTTGATTTTGGACTACTAGCCGCTCGAACTGTGAGAGAATAAATTTCTATTGTTTTAAATATTTCAATTTGTGGCAATTTGTTATGGCAGCCCTAGGAAGCAAATACAACATTTTATAAAGCCCAGTTCCCTTATCTGTAATGGTATTAACATCTCACTCAGTCATTGTGAGGATTAAATGGCATAATGCATATGAAGTGTGTATAGTGTTCATCAAACATTAGCTCTAATTATTCCTGGTTGGCATATTTGTAAATGAAATAATACTTCTGACTCAGATTATTACATCCTGTTGTAGTGATGATCAAATGAGAGACTAGATGGGAAAATACTGGAGTGGTAATACATTCTAAGAGATTTCTAATTTTATATAATTCTCTGTATGTACCTTGGAGATATAATTAGATTTCAATCCTAGAAAAAAGTTAGAAATCAATTCCACCAAAGCCAAAAAGGACTATCACCTTTGCTTTGTTATAGTATATCTGGAAAATATTTTCTCAGTATTTACCAAAGAGTATGCAGATATCAAACAGCTTTATTCACCCCTTACTCCAATCTTGGGAAAGGAATATAAATTAAGCAAACTAAGTTTCAAACACCCATAAAGTAAATTAGCTGCCAAAGAAAGGGATAGGGCTTGAAGTTCAGTACTTCTTCCCAATATTTTTACATAAAATACCAAGCAAATAAGTCAATTTGATTAAAGTCCTGAATGATAGATTAATTTGTGTTTTCAATTCTAACTGAAACTTGCATATTCTTAATTTGAGGTGGTGTGTAATCAGGGAAATGTGCAAAAAATTAAAATCACCATTTCTTCCTTACTTTTGCCACCCTTATACCATATCAACCCTTTCAAATGTGAGAGATCCGAATTCACTAAATATAAAATGTATTTAGTTATTATATTTATTTAGTAAATTTAGTGTTTAAATTATAATTACTTATTTTGAAAGTTAGTCAAGGTAACAAAAATGACAAAAGTGTTTAAATGGCTTTGTTAAATAAAGAGCACATCAATTCCCATAACAGGAAATGCTATAAACTAAAAATATTTAACCAAGTACCCCATCAATAGATCAACTAATTTCAAGAAATTATTGATTGTACAAAAGTTGGAAAGATCCATAGATTTTTTGGTAATTCATTTCTTTTTCCAAAGTTGTTTTTATAATTCTCTATATAATAAATGTTTGGCAATCACTATGGGAAGTGCAGTAGATATCTTACTTTTACAAAACTGTCTGTTCGGATCACTAACTCCTTTTTTTCAATTTGAGCTCTATGTTGTTTTAAGTAGATAGATTAGCATATGGCTTTTCCATGAGAAAAATTTGAATATAAAGTCAATGATAAAAATGTTCTAAAGGAAAATATATTCAGAAAAAACCTGAATTTTCAATCTTATTCTATTATGAAATTCTTCTACTCTTTTTTACCAGGAACCAAACCAAACAAGTTTTCTAATTCATTACTATGGAACGTGTCCTTTGTTCAATGTCAAGAAACTAAGAAGACTGTTTGAACAGAACATTAATACTGAAAAAGTTATCTAGGTCTCTACTGTTAGTTGAGGATGTACTCAACTCACTTTCTTCTCCTTTATCTTCTGTTCACTACAAAATGAAGATGAAATCACACAAAATGCTGGGTCCAGGAAAATATAAAAAAACAATGCCAGAGTATAAAGTATGCACATGCAATCTAAACTCTAATATGATCCATTTAGAGTTTTGCAAACAAACTTTTTCTGAATTAACTAATGTTTAGTACATGAAAGTTTTATGCTTAATTTTCAAAGGGCCAAGTTAGATATTTAGTAAATATATTAATGGGTTATAGTAACACATTTCAAATTTGATGATTTAATACCAAGGTTTTCTCTAAATGTAGATGAAAAGGTTGAAATGTTTAGCTCTCATCTAATGTCCACTTAAAATTAATTTTGATTTGGTTTCAGGTATCTCTATGAAATAGTTTCAAAGTCGGACCTTTGTCTTATTCTTTGTGGTGCAAAGGGGGAATACATATTGGTCTCAAATAATAAAAAAATCCATTCTGCCTAGTTAAAGGATTACTCCCATTAGCACTTCAATATGCTGTTTACACCACAGCTGGGGTTTCAATTGAGCATTTTATCATCAAAGGTAATTTCCTGGGTAAATTAATGATCTTTCCATCCTTTGACAATGATTATGTTTATGTCAACCTGCTGTGATTTTGACCCCACCCCCTCACCACAGGGGACATTTGGTAATGTATGGAGAATTTATGGTTGTCATAACTGGGGAGATGCTACTAGCGTCTAATAGGTAGAGACCAGAAATGCTGCTCAACATCCTAAAATCACAGAGAGAATATCGCCCTCCACAAACAAAGCATTATCTGGCCACAAATATCAATTGTGCCAAGCCTGAGAAACTCTGCCCTAGCACTGTAAAATATATTTAATAGCTTATTTTATCAGAAAATATTATTTTATATAAATATAAGAATTTGAGGCTCAGGTCTTTCCAATGTGACTAAGCCAGTAAAGGATATTTTATATATATATATATATATATATATATAAAATCATATTTATATACAAGTATATAAAATATTTTGTTATATAATTATATTATATAATTTATATTAAGTGTAATATAATTATAATCACAAAATAATTGTTTAAATAATTATAAACAAATAAGTATATATTATAAATAAAATAAACATATATTTATGTAAATATTAATACATATAAATGTTTATATATTAATATATGTATATGAATATATATAAATTATATATGTATATATTTACTGGCTGATTTACCTTGAACAAACCTGAGCCTCTACTTCTTCATCTGCAAAATAAAACCCAAAATACCTCCTCTACCTCCTTTACAGAGTTGATGTAGAGTTAATTACATAAACTAATAAATGTCAAGACATTTTGTGGACATAAAATACTAAAATGCATGAAGGCTGATGATGGCAGTAGCGATAAGACAGACACCTAACTTATAAATTCTGAACACGTTTCTAATGCCACTCCTCAGAATTGTGCCACATAAGATCAGGATTCAATTCAATTATTTGGTGGAATCATAAACATCATTAAAGGGAAGTTGATATTGATTAATTTAAATTAATTTTAAGACACACACACACACAAAACAGGTTTTGTATTCAAATTAGAAAACATGGTTTTTGAGAAATATTTATTTGAAAATTATTGCTGATAAACATTTTTAAAAATTATTAATTCTCGTCTGTTTCTTATCCTTAGTTTCCTTAAACAAATATAATAGAGTTAATTTAAGAGAAGATAAAAAAGGGAAAAGCAGAATCCCTACATTAAATCTGCAAAGGCAATATATGCAATGTAGTAGAATAGTCAATTGCACATGAAAACATACCCTAGGAAAACTACACTCTGAATGATTGTATGCAGCCTGTCACATGCTGATTTAATATATCCTGACAAAGACTCTCTCTTTGACCAAACTCTAATCAGTTTCCTCTGAATCTATATTTAGATTAGGTCCCATCCTTGGGCACAAGAGCCCAATTTTAGCAAGAACCCAGCTATGCCAGTTTAGCTAGAAAACCCCTACTGTTGATATTTGATCACTTTTGATATTTAATCACCCGTCTCAACCCTCACAGTCCCTGGGTAATATCTGACCACTTCAACCTGCCTACAGTAAGAATCCTGTTAGGTCAATTTAGCAAGAATTACCTCCTCCTTAATTTTCCATCCACCAACCCCTCCCACTCTGTTCCTGGACTATAAATTCCCACTTTTCCTTGTATTTGGAGTTGAAACTCCATTGCAGTAGTCACTACACCAATTGCAATAGTCCTGAATAAAGTCTGCCTTACCATTTTAACAAGTGTCATGAATAGTTGTTTTTTTAGCAATCCCTTGAAGAAAGAGCAGGAAATTTAGTATATATGGGTGGTTAATTTTACACAAAAAGCTCCTTTCAATATAGCAATGTAGGAGCTTCCTTGGTGGCACAGTTGTTGGGAATCTTCCTGCCAATGCAGGGGACACGGGTTCGAGCCCTGGTCTGGGAGGATCCCACGTGCCGTGGAGCAACTAGGCCCATGTGCCACAACTGGTGAGCCTGCACTCTAGAGCCCGTGAGCCACAACTACTGAGCCTGTATGCCACAACTATTGAAGCCCGTGCGCCTAGAGCCTGTGCTCCGCAACAAGAGAAGCCACCACAGTGAGAAGCCCGCGCACCGCAATGAAGAGTGGTCCCCGCTCGCCGCAACTAGAGAAAGCCCGCGCACAGCAACAAAGACCCAATGCAGCCAAAAATAAATAAATTAATTTAAAAAATATTGCAATGTATAAATAAGTAAAATATGTTTGTACAATAGGGCTCAAAGAACACTTACTCTGGATTAAGCTCTTTGGAATTTCAGCAGGTTGTAAGAGTTCATGATTGAATATAATATGCATATTAAAATGAAATAAAAAGTAAAACTTATTCAGAGCCAGTAAATGACATGTTTCCTTTTATCATTTTCTTTGAATACCTACAAGAAAACACAAATCTTATCCTGGAGATTTCTTAAGAATGAAAGTAATAATGAAACTGTTTTATGCAGTTTTTCATTAGAAACACCCAATTAATGTGATTTGGTATATATTTTTGCGAAGCACTGAAATTGTGATAAAGAAAGCTGCACTTTGGGACCAAGGGTACTTACTCTTTTGCAAAAAAATAGTGGCCCATATTTAAATATTAACTAGCTCTATTCAACTATAAAGAACACAACAATCGATTCTCTGAGCCCTCTTAATCAGAATTTATTGCAAAGGTTTTTATTTTGGGCAGGAAAGTTGGAAGATGAATATGTCATACCTTGGATGGAAAGATCTTGGTAAATAGTACAATGTAATGGCATTGTTTTATCTTAAAAGGTGATTTTAAATTTGATACCAAATTGCTTTTGGGGGCAAGTTATTTAAACATTCTTCAGTTTCCTAATAAGTAAAATTAGGATAATAACAGTCCCTATTTCATAGAGCCTTTGCATATATTTAAAGATGCTAATATATGCACTGCACTTAGAATGGTGCTAGGAACTTATTATGGAATATATGAGTGTTAGAATTATTATTATGATTGTTACTATCATTTCAATTTCTTGTTGGAACTAAGATACTTTAAAAACTGAATGCAAAAACCTGAAATGAAAATTTAGATCCCATGGTCTCCCCAGCTCTTGGTTGTATTGATATACTGTAGAGTCAACAATGCCCCAATATCTATTTTAATTATCTATATAATTCATTGTGCTATTGACATATAAATCATGTCTTAGTAATGTATTTTGTGATTCTCTGAGTATGAAAATGTGGAAACCCAATCTACCTAACATTAAGTACTGCTATAAATATTGCTGGCTTTGAAAAGAAAATTCTTCCACCAAATCATAATGTTATTCATAAGCATCTAGAGAATGAGTTTCATGAGTTTAGAGGAAATATTGATAAACACTACTTATTTTGAGCAGGAATACACTCATCATTCACTTTTGGGCTTTTCTTTGAAGTAAGAAAATATATTGAGGGCAACAGCAAGGGAAATAGGGAGAAGGAAGAGAGAAATGCTTCCTTTCTATGAATAAACATTATGAATTGTTAAGATGTGAACTCCATAAGTTTTTTTTAGAGAGGGTGTCCATTTCTGTTCACTGCTTCACGTAGAACAGTTCCTAACATATTGTAGGTACTCAGTTAATGATAAATAAATAAATAAATAAAGAATACAGAATGATAAGGTAGTCCTTCTACAGTTATGATGGGCCATAGATACCATAACCACCAGAGGACATCACCCATTAAACCAAAAATTTTAATTGAAGAGTGCTCTTTATGAAAATCCAGGACTTGGATATTTTTCTGGAAGATGCAAGGATGGAGAAATCAAGCCTATTTACTAGTAAATATATTAATCAGGAAAGGTTCTAAAAAAAGTAGTTTCAATGGGAAAAAATCTGAACATTAATGTTATTCTAATTATCATTTTACTTATGTTTTTCATTACACACACACACGCATACACACACACAGACACTTCTTATCTCCAGTGGAGCTTTTGCAATAAACACCGTATTTGGAAAATAAAGGGACTCAAATATGGGACTAATTTCCCCTTGTGAATGTCTGGAACTTTTAAAGCTTACTTGAATTTTCCAGAGGAGTCAGTCAGAGAAGGTATATTACTGAGGGTTCTTCTGGAAGTGGCATTACAAATAGCTGCTTTGTTATCCAAGGCTTTATTTGCCTGAGCACAAATAGGTATGTAATAAATATAATCTACTTGAGTAGTTGAGGATCAGTACACTGGTGGAGCACCATTTGTATGGCATTACATGGAAGTCTTGACTAACTTTTGACCTTCGTATCTACAGACAGCAGTTTACTGACAGGAGTCAATATCTCTCTTCACAAAAGAGAGTTAAAATTTCCTTCTCACACAGACATGGACCCCTATTTACCATCTCTGCTCTGCCTCCATGTTCTCCTTCCTCAGTGGCAGCATGGAGAAAGAAAGACTTGTAAATGTCCCATGAGTTGAAAAATTGGAAAGGAAAGCAGAGGGCATTTGGAATACTGATACATTAGGGTCAAAGCAGATGGGGCATATGCCCTCTTAATCCATACTGGATTATTGGTACTTCCAATGGAGCCTAAGGAAAATTTAACCAGGGGCACAGATTTAACAAATAAAATATTAATTATATCTGAATTGATTGGAGAAACACAAGTGGCAGACAACAAAAGGTGATATTTTGTCAAAATAATTTGAGGATAAAAAATAGCAGGAAAACATTCAGGAAATGTACTTTTATAAATAGAAGTAAATATTTTGGGGAGGAGGTAATCTGGTTAGGTATTTACACATTGGATAAAGTCTTTACTGTGATTTTATCTTCATACTGATGAATTATTCAGATTCATTGACACTACCTACTAGTATCCATTCCTAAGAAAGTCTCACAAAGTAATTTTGTCATCTTTAAAATTTATCTTGTTTTTAATGAGGAGCAAACATCTGTTCGCAGTCAGGAACAAATTCTATGTCATAAGTTACTTCACCTTATTGAACCATAGGATTTATTAGATGTCAAAGAATGTATTGAGCATCTACTTTGATTTGAGAAATTTGATTCAATAACACATTTGAGTTTTACTCCCAATAAATCTACAATCAAGTTAAAATATTTGATTAACCAGTATCTGAGAATAAGTGATGAGAATAAACTTCTATGAACATGCTAAATACTATTTAAAACAGTTTTATTATTAAAGCAAAAAAATAATTATTGGCTTTTATTGAATCAAAGCATATACAAAAGCATCATCAAGTGATTCTTCCAGCTGGGATGTTCCACTACATTATTGGAGTGGGGCTATTTAAATATTTAAATTCCAGAGAGTAACTTGCAACCTTCAATATGATAGAAGTTAACTATGTACTAGAGTATAATATATAAGTGATTTAAACTTAGTGTACTAGGTCATCCGGATTAGCAATCATTTTGGCTAACCTCTACTAGGTATTATGTATGAAATTAAATACAATAGATTATGCATTGACATACTGCTACTTGTAGTAACTAGCAAGATTCATTTCAATGAAATGTCGATACATTGTAGGACTCAGTGTTTGAAATTATAATGGAACTTAGTGTAAAAAATATTGCAACATATTAAATATTCATCTTATATGCAAAACAATAGAATAGTTTGTGTAGGTGAAAACAGGGTAAATACGTACATTTGGAAACTAATCTCACAGTTTTGGTAATATCTAAACCAAGTGTATGTAACAACTGTTTATTTAATGGATACTTAATATCATACAGGTCTAAGAGGCTAATAAGATAGAACACCACTGCTAATTGGTGGATTATGGTGTTTTTATACAGATTCCAAGATATTCTAATCAACTATGAAACATTAAAGACACATAGCTTTTGTTAAAGATTTTCATTATTTTTGTCTTTCACTAAAGAAAATTAGTTATATCTTTTCTGTGTAACAGGCAAAATCATAATATTTATTTTAGAAGGTCCAAGTTATGTTGGGAAATAATTGAAACAAATAAAATTGGTGGTGGAGCTAGAAAAAGAGCTTATAACAGGGAAATGAATGTTATGTATAATGTACATGATAAAGGGATTAGTTAACATTTAAACCAGTAAAAATACTACAGGCTTTTTATTACAATCCACTCCCATTCTAGGCCTGTTAATTACTGAATTGTATTTTCTATATTAATAAGTTAACGGCCTCAGAAAAGAATCTGAAAAAGAATATATATGTATATATGTATATATATATATATATATATATATATATATATATATATATATATATATACAACTGAATCAGTTTGTTGTACACTTGAAGCTAACACAACATTGTAAATTAATTATACTTCTATAAAAATAAATAAAAAGAAAAAAATAAATTAGGAGCCTCCCATCACCTCCAAATTCACTCTGAGTTAGGACTAATCCTTTTTCTCAAACTAAATGAATAAACGATAGATCTGTTATTTGTACCAAGGAGAAACAGCTTTTGTATGACAAAATGGCTATTGCATATAAATAGACACAGTGGGCTTTTTTTACTTCCTTTATTTATCTGATGTTGGTGCAATCACAACTACAACTCCACAGGGTCAAAAGTGTTTTAAAGATCACCTCCAATGACCATTCATGTATAAACTCCAAAATAATATTCTAATATGCTTTCTTCTTGTTTGATCCCAAAGAAAAACACAAATTTGGTCTCTCTTAAGACTATCATTGTCAGAATGAAAGACAATCTAAGTAATTTAATTGGATTCTGAGGTTAAATAGCAGTAAAAAATGAAATTCAAACATCCACATTAATGTTCTCATAAGAATTGTGAAAAAATTTAAAGTTATTGAACAATATACATGTAGGTTATTTAACCTGACATTTGAGAACTGAGTTTTCCCATTTAGGACACTGATCAACCTTGAAGATCATAATAATATTTAAAAAATGAGTTAGAAAAATTTGCAAATAGCTTGTCCAGAAGTTCACATGGGCTCATCAAGGAGATTGGCTAGATTTTTCAAACCTTATCTAATCTGCTATTGCCAATATAGACAGTATTGAAAGCTTTCATTTTTCTTCCATTACTCTTTTTTCATAGCTCTGAATATAAGCAAGACAATCTACTACTTTTATGGTATGATGTAAAGTCCTTTTATTGATCATCAAAACTCTTTCCTTTTGGCTAGTACAGAGAATAAAATTCCAAACCATACGTACTTCTTTAGAATAAAACAACATATCTGAAACACTTTATATTTAAAAAATACAAATATTTAGTCAAAGATTTAGAATTCATTATCATATTATCTGTGAATAGGACCAAGGTAAGATGACTTTTCATTTAAAAAGAGGATTTATAAAGATATGAAATGCAGTTTTCTGCTTGGAAGATCAAAGACTCTGGATCCATTTTCTTGCTTTACCATTTCATGACATTTTTCCTAAGTCAGGTCCACACAAATATTTGAATTCTATGAGATATCTCCTGAAATTTTATGATTGAGCTATTGCTCCTATATAATACAAAAACAACCTATCAATTTAAACCTAAACTCTGCCAAAGTAGTTATTTTGTGCCACATGAACACAGCTTAAATCTTTGTTGTTATTCTCCACCTTCATGCTCAACTAATCAATAATGGACAGTACATATGTGCGTCCTGTTGATTGTGGATCTCCACTACAAGAAGATTGGTTTGTGTATTTTTAAGTTGTCAAACAAAACATTCTAAGAAGTTTTAATTCATTAATAGTAAGTTTCCTGTATAAATTGCAGAAGTGAATATTACTGAAAAATAATAGAAAAATTCTGTCATTAGAGCTCTAAATTGTAGCATCTTCAATAAGTGGAAAGTTACCACTGAGAAATGCAAAAAACACTGGGCACAAAACAACTCCACCCAACCCCTCTTCTAAGAGACTTGAACAAACTCTAGCATGGCTTCTAACAGCTTAAGCCCATGTCCCTAGTGTGACCCCAGCATCCCTCAAAATGCCTGCCTGAGAAAGCTCAACACTGCCAGGAGAATCTTTATGGTTTGTTCCAGCAAAAACTTGGTGTTAGGCTGGTAGGCCCCTGAACCCCCTACTAGAGCAGTTACTTTAAGAAGGTTGCAATTATAAATCCTTTCTCTGTCCTTTGAAATGTAAATATTCTAACACCCAGAACTCTTTTCCAAAGGACCTGGGAGCCATACCCTTGAAGTGCAAATATTCAAGGAGATAGCTCTTACTTCCAGTCCCCGTGGGAGGGAAAGGGCCTAACTTCAGTGAGACTCTTTCTCCAACTTGTGACACTACTTCTGTCATAAAGATATGAGAAGCTTGTTTCTCCTTTG
Source organism: Balaenoptera musculus (assembly GCF_009873245.2). Taxonomy (NCBI): domain Eukaryota; kingdom Metazoa; phylum Chordata; class Mammalia; order Artiodactyla; family Balaenopteridae; genus Balaenoptera; species Balaenoptera musculus. The sequence goes on along the minus strand of NC_045806.1, from coordinate 69,224,661 downwards.
GATAAGTGCCGATTAGCAAACCCAGATGGCCTAGTCATCTGGACCAAACCCTTCTTAATGCCCTTCAGTGTCTTTCCATTAGCACATCATCAGCATTTTAAAAATCTCTTGCTTCTTGTTTTGGCAGAGTTGAGCTCAGTTTACATTGAGGTCTCTCCCCTACTGTGATAGTTATTACCGAATAAAATCTGCATTTACCACCTTTAACAACTGCCTGGCTTTGTTTATCTTCGACACTATAACTATTTTCTTGGAACATGGTAGCTCAGGAAATAATTTCCAAATTTTCTATTTTGAACAGTATTTCAAGAAAACATTTATATTATCATTATCTTTGGAATCACTAGCACTGCCAGTAAATATTGACTTAAGTTAAAACCCTTGCACTGACAAAGATTTGTTCTGAAAATTTCAAGTATACACAGCAAAAGTGAAGCCCAACATAATTTAAACATAGACTATGTTGCCAACAATACATCTTGTGCTTTATCTTGTCTGATAATTACCTATAGTAACCTAACTCAGTCCATTAGCATCTTCCATAGTATTACATGAATCACTTCTGTTGGTTCAAAGCATTTAATAGCTGAAAATTGATATATGCAGGTTGCCTCAAAATTATAAGAACACTTCATATGTTGGTAAATTCTAAGATAATATATTTTAAGAAAATAAATGTTGACTGGCATGATGGGCTCCAGAACAACATAGTGTGCTGAGAATGTATAATTAATTATAAAACTAGTATATGACTAAAATTAAAACTAAAAGCTCATTTACTTTGAAATGCCATCTGAAGTGGCTGGCCATTATACAATTTGTAAAGAAACTTCTTGATAGCATGGGTTATTCATCCTTTCTCTCATTTTCATCTGAACCTAAACCCTAGGGAAACGTAGGTTTTAGGGAAAAATTAGCAGTGGATGAGTGGATGATATTTTTAAAAACTATTTTCTAGATTTCCACATATGCAGAAAAAGAAAAAAGAAAATAAAACTCTCTCAATCTTTGTTTTAGATTCATGAAGAAAGAGCAATATTGCATTTATCCATGTGTATGTTTTGTTTCTTTTTCTAAAATCTAGAGGTGACTGGGAAGTCAACCAAATAAAATCCTCTGAGACAACAATATGCTTTCTTCTAGTTCATTATTGTCCACAATAAGTAAAATCAGTTTTCTCTTTTGCACCAGGAAGACAGTTCCTGTTCACAGCCCCCAGTTTAAGATGGTTCAGGATTATTAAGGCATCTGTTCATTTTATTTAAAATAAAATTATCTGACAAAAAATAACTGTTTCAGAATCAGCTACATAAGTATTTTTACTTAGAACTTGAAGCATTTGTTAAAAAATTATTATAGGGTACAGAAATATAACTTCATTATTGAGATCTACTGAAGTTTCTTGGTTGTTGTTGGTAAACATTTATTAATGCTGGAGAAAGAGTGGAGCTACCACAGCATCAAATGTCAGATAAACTATAATAACTACATAGAATGTTGTCTTCTGCAAACTACTACTAATTGCCCACTTTTTGAGATTAATTATTGGGTACTCATTTGGGTCATCTACCCTCAAAATAATTCTTTCATTGTCTGTTATGATTTTTACCATCTAAAGTAGTCCATGAGAGATTCATTTAGAATAACCCCATGATCAAGGCATCAAAGTCTGACTTTTTTTTTTTCTCCTGGCTAAAATAACAACTTTTTAATTTCACAGTCCTTTGTTAGACTATGTCTCCTTGAGAGATGGGGCACATTGCTATTACAAAGTGGAGTGCCTGACACATAGTAGATACTCAAAACAGAATTACTGAATAAATCAATGAATCAGTCAATGAGCAAAAAAGTTGCTCTATTCATTCTCTGGAGTACACTAATTTGAGGCAAAATATTTCTTTCTTTTTAATTCCACCTCACAATTTTATTTTTACTTCTGTACAAGCTCATCATGCTTGTTTATCTAATCTAAATATTTATAGATTTACAGTAAATTTCTATTTCAAAGACATTTAAGTCACACTTAACTACATTATTCTTCAGAAAGCATAATTATTTCTCTACAGTATTTGCTCATTTAAAAATCATTTTTGCAAATAAGATCTTGTGTAATTTCATTTGTATTCCTAGTTTAATATGGGAAAGTAAGAATATAAATAGTTTGTTGGAATGTACTATAATAGCCTATTAAGAGGTAAAACATTAGAATTTTTACTAGGAATCTTTTTATAGCAACTAATAGTTCTATCTCTTGTTTTTATTGAGCACTTCCTATATGCTAAACATAAATCAATTTATCCTCACAAAAACCTTATTGGGTATCATTAACTCCATTATACATCTAAGGAAACTAAGAACAGTTAAATAACTTTTCTGACGTTACATGGCTTAAAGTTTATCTGTCACAACCCCTCTATTTTTACAAATGAGGATTTGAAGTTGTGTGGGTTTCAGTTTAACTGAAAAAGGTCACAAAGCTAGTAACTGATAGAACCAAGAGTACAACATAAGTTTCATGATTCCTAGTGAAGTACTCTTTGCAATTTGAATAATCACATTTCACATTATTCCTCTATTTTAGAACTTTGCATATTTTAGACAAATCCCCTCCTCCTTCTTTCTCTAGACAGGTTTAATCATAACTGAGCTTTGACTTGGGGGAGAAGTCCAGGTGGAGATATAGATTGCAAGTTATCAGCATATGAATAATAGTTAAAAACCATGGGGAATTTCCTTAGGTAAAGGGAAAGACAGTGATTCTCAAACATTGGCCTGCATCAAAATTACTGACAGTTTGTTAAAAATTGAACATTCTTGAGCCCCATCCCTGTGAATTCTGATACAGAAGGTGTGGAGATGCAGTTCAGGAATCTGCATTTTTAACAAGTACCTCTAAGTAATTCTGATGTATGTAGTAAAAAAGTACCTTGGGTAACAGTGAGGCAGAGGGAGCCAAGAAAAACAAAAATTCTCAGGACATAGTATGGGAAAAAAGTAACATTTATGGAATAAAAAAACTGAATGCAATCAAAGACTGAGACTGAGAAAATTGGCCATATAATTGGGAGAAGAATACAGAGAGTATGGTGTCACAAAAGATAGTGAAAGAGAGACCTTCAAGATGGCAGAGGGGTAAGACATGGAGATCACCTTCCTCCCCATAAATACACCAAAAATGCATCTACATGTGGAACAACTCCTACAGAACATATACTGAATGCTGACAGAAGACCTCAGACTTCCCAAAAGGCAAGTACCTGGGTAGGGCAAAAGAAAACAGAAAAAACAGAGACAAAAGAATAGGGATGGGACCCACACCTCTGGGAGGGAGCTGTGAAAGAGGAAAAGTTTCCACACACTATGGAGCCCCTTCACTGGCAGGAACAGGGGGTGGGCAGGGGGGAAGCTTCACAGTCAAGAAGGAGAGTGCAGCAAAAGGGGTGCAGAGGGCAAAGTGGAGAGATTCCCACACAGAGGATTGGTGCCAACCAGCTCTGACCACACTGAGAGGCTTGTCTGCTCACCTGCCAGGGCAGGTGGGGGCTGGGAGCTGAGGCTCAGGCTTTGGAGGTCAGACCCCAGGGAGAGGACTGGGGTTGGCTGCATGAAGACAGCCTGAAGGGGGATAGTGCGCCACAGCTAGATGGGAGGGAGTCCAGGAAAATGTCTGGACCTGCCAGAGAGGCAAGATACCTTTGTTTTGGGGTGCACGAGGAGAGGGGATTCCTTCCCAGTGTGCCCACATAAGGCAGAGCACCCCCTAAATGAGCTCCAGAGATGGGTGTGAGCCACGGCTATCAGCTCAGACCCCAGAGAAGGGCAGGAACTGATAATGCTGCTGCTGCTGCCACCAAAAATCCTGTGTGCAAGTGCAGGTCACTATGCACACCACCCCGGGAGCCTGTGCAGCACGTCACTGCCAGAGACCCGTGATCCAGGGACAGCTTCCCCAGGAAAAGACACGGTGTGCCTCAGGATGTTGCAGCGTCACACCAGCCTCTGCTGCTTCAGGCTCGCCACACGTTCCAATTATGACTACCATACCCCTCCCTTCCCCTGGCCTGAGTGAGCAAGAGAGAACTAATCAGCTGCTGCTTTAACATCCTCCTGTCTGGGCAGGTAACAGATGCCTGAGGGAGGACTACATGCAGAGGTGGAGCGAAAACTGAAGCTGAACCTGAGGAGCTGTGTGAACAAAGAAGAGAAAGGGAAATTTCTCTGTGCAGTCACAGGAGCAGCAGATCAAATCCCCACAATTACTTTGATAAACCCTGCATCTGAAGAATACCTGAATAGACAATAAATGTTCCCAAAATTGAGGCAGTGGACTTTGGGAGCAACTGGGGACTTGGGGTTGCTGTCTGTGTCTAATTTGTTTCTGGTTTTATGCTTGTCTTAGTTTAGTATTTGGTGCTTATTACCATTGGTGGATTTGTTTATTGGTTTGGTTGCTCTCTTCCTTTATATATATATATATATATTTTCTCATTTTTCTCTTCTTGTGAGTGTGTATGTATATGCTTCTTTGTGTGATTTTGTCTATATAGGTTTGCTTTTACCATTTTTCCTAGGGTCCTGCATGTCCGTTCTTCTGTTTTTGTTTTTTTGGGGGGTTTTTGTTTTGTTTTGTTTTGTTTTCTTTCTTCCTTTTCTTCTGAGCAGTGTGGCTGTCAGGGTCTTGGTGCTCTGGCCAAGTGTCATGCCTGAGCCTCCGAGGGGGTGGGCGAGTCCAGGACATTGGACCATGAGAAAACTCCTGGCCCCATGTAATATCAATCAGCGAGAGATCTCCCAGAGATATTCATCTCAACACTAAGACCCAGCTCCACCCAATGGCCAGCAAGCTCCAGTGCTGGATGCTCCATGCCAAACAACTAGCAAGACAGGAACACAACCCCACCCATTACATAAAGGCTGCCTAAAGTCATACTAAGTTCACAGACACTCCAAAACACACCACCGGACATGGCCCTGCCCACCAGAAGGACAAGATACAGCCCCAACTACCAGAACATAGGCACCAGTTTCCTGAACCAAGAAGCCTACACAAGCCACTGAACCAACCTCACCCACTGGAGCAGACACCAAAAAAATGGAAACTACAAACGTGCAGCCTGCAAAATTGAGATGCCAAAACAGTAAGTTAAACAAAATGAGAAAACAGAGGAAATATGCAGCAGATGAAGGAGAAAGGTAAAAACCCACCAGACCAAACAAATGAAGAGATAATAGGCAGTTTACCTGACAAAGAGTTCAGAGTAATGATAGTAAAGATGATCCAAAATCTTGGAAATAGAACGGAGAAAATACAAGAAACGTTTAACAAGGACCTAGAAGAATGAAAGAGCAAACAAACAATGACAAACAAGAAAATAAATGATATTAAAAATTCTCTAGAAGGAATCACTAGCAGAATATCTGAGGCAGAAGAACAGACAAGTGACCTGGAAGATAAAATACTAGAAATAACTGCCACAGAGCAGAGTAAAGAAAAAAGAATGAAAAGAATTGAGGACAGTCTCAGAGACCTTTGGGACAATATTAAATGCACCAACATTCGAATTATAGTGGTCCCAGAAGAAGAAGAGAAAAAGAAAGAGACTGAGAAAATATTTGAAGAGATTATAATTGAAAACTTCCCTAATATGGGAAAGGATATAGTCAATCAAGTCCAGGAAGTGCAGAGAGTCCCATAGAGCACAAATCCAAGGAGAAATATGCCAGGACATATATTAATTAAACTATCAAAAATTAAAATCAAAGAAAAACTATTAAAAGCAGCAAGGGAAAAACAACAAATAACATACAAGGGAATCCTCATAAGATTAACAGCTGATCTTTCAGCAGAAACTATGCAAGCCAGAAGGAAGTGGCAGGGCATATTTAAAGTGATGAGAGAGAAAAACCTACAACCAAGATTATTCTACCCAGCAAGGATGTCATTCAGATTTGTTGGAGAAATTAAAAGCTTTACAGTCAAGCAAAAGCTAACAGAATTCAGCACCACCAATCCAGCATTACAACAAATGCTAAAGGAACTTCTCTAGGCAGGAAACACAAGAGGAGGAAAAGACTTACAATAACTAACTCAAAACAATTAAGAAAATGGTAATAGGAACATACATATCGATAATAACCTTAAATTTAAATGGATTAAATGCTCCAACCAAAACACAGAGACTGGCTGAATGGATACCAAAACAAGAAACATATACATGCTGTCTATAAGAGACCCACTTCAGACCTAGGGACATATACAGACTGAAAGTAAAGGGATGGAAAAAGATATTCCATGCAAATGGAAATCAAAAGAAAGCTGGAGTAGCAATTCTCATATCAGACAAAATAGACTTTAAAATAATGATTATTACAAGAGAAAAAAAGGACACTACATAATGATCAAGAGATCAATACAAGAAGATATAACAATTATAAATATATATGCACCCAACATAGGAGCAGCTCAATACATAAGGCAAATGCTAACAGCCATAAAAGGGGAAATCGACAGTAACACAATAATAGTAGGGGACTTTAACACCATATTTTCACCAATGGACAGATCATCCAAAATGAAAATAAAAAAGGAAACATGAGATTTAAAACACATATTCGACCAGATAGACTTAATTGATATTAATAGGACATTCCATCCAAAAACAACAGAATACAATTTATTCTCAAGTGCTCAAGGAATATTCTCCAGGATAGATCACATCTTCAGTCACAAATCAAGCCTCGGTAAATTTAATAAAATTGATATCATATCAAGTATCTTTTCCGACCACAACACTATGAGACTAGATATCAATTACAGGAAAAAATCTGTAAAAAATACAAACACATGGAGGCTAAACAATACACTACTTAATAACCAAGAGATCACTGAAGAAATCAAAGAGGAAATCCAAAAATACCTAGAAACAAATGACAACAAAAACATGATGGGCAAAACTTATGGGATGCAGCAAAAGCAGTTCTAAGAGGGAAGTTTATAGCAGCACAATCCTACCTCAAGAAACAAGAAATATCTCAAATAAACAACCTATCCTTACCCCTAAAGCAATTAAAGAAAGAACAAAAGAAACTCCAAAGTTATCAGAAGGAAAGAAATCATAAAGATCAGATCAGAAATAAATGAAAAAGACATGAAGGAAATGATAGCCAAGATCAAAAAAAACTAAAAGCTGTTTCTTTGAGAAGATAAACAAATTGATAAACCATTAGCCAGGCTCGTCCAGAAAAAAAGGGAGAAGACTCAAATCAACAGAAATGGAAATGAAAAAGAAGTAACAACTGGCACTGCAGAAATACAAATGATCATGAGAGACTACTCCAAGCAACTATATGCCAATAAAATAGATAACCTGGAAGGAATGGACAAATTCTTAGAAAAATACAACCCTCCAAGACTGAACCAGGAAGAAATAGAAGCTATGAACAGACCAATCACAAGCACTGAAATTGAAACTGTGATTAGAAATCTTCCAAAAAACAAAAGCCCAGGATGATATGGCTTCACAGGTGAATTCTATGAAACATTTAGAGAACAGCTAACTCTTATCCTTCTCAAACTCTTCCAAAATATAACAGAGGGAGGAACACTCCCAATCTCATTCTACAAGGCCATCATCACCCTAATACCAAAACCAGACAAAAATGTCACAAAAAAAGAAAATTACAGACTGATATCAGTGATGAACATAGATGCAAAAGTCCTCAACAAAATACTAACAAACAGAATCCAATAGCACATTAAAAGGATCATACACTTTGATCAAATGGGGTTTATCCCAGGAATGCAAGGATTCTTCTATATATGCAAATCAATGTGATATACCATATTAAAAATTTGTAGCATAAAAACCATATGATAATCTCAATAGATGTAGAGAAAGCATTTGACAAAACTCAACACCCATTTATGATAAAAACTCTCCAGAAAGTGGGCATAGAAAGTGGGCATGAGTTAGTGGGAAACTAACTCAACATAATAAAGGCCATATATGACAAACCCACAGCCAACATCGTTCTCAATGGTGAAAAACTGAAACCATTTCCTCTAAGATCAGGGACAATACAAGATTGCCCACTTTCATCACTAATATTCAACATGATTTTGGAAGTTTTAGCAACAGAAGTCAGAGAAGAAGAAGAAATAAAAGGTATCCAAATTGGAAAAGAAGTTGTCTCTGTTTGCAGATGACATGATACTATATAGAGAGAATCCTAAAGATGCTACCAGAAAACTACTATAGGTAATCAATTAATTTGATAAAGTAGCAGGATACAAAATGAATGCACAGAAATCTCTTGCATTCCTATACAGTAATGATGAAAAATCTGAAAGAGAAATTAAGGAAACACTCCCATTTACCATTGCAACAAAAAGAATAAAATACCTAAGAATAAATCTTCCTAAGGAGACAAAACACCTGTATGCAGAAAACTATAAGACACTGATGAAATAAATTAAAGACAATACAAACAGATGGAGAGATATACCATGTTCTTGGATTGGATGACTCAACATTGTGAAAATGACTATACTACCCAAAGAAATCTACAGATTCAGTGTAATCCCTATCAAGGTACCAATGGCATTTTTCTCAGAACTAGAACAAAAAATTTTACAATTTGCATGGAAACACAAAAGAGCCCGAATAGCCAAAACAATCTTGAGAAAGAAAATCGGAGCTGGAGGAATCAGGCTTCCTGACTTCAGACAATACTACAAAGCTACAGTAATGAAGAGAGTATTGTACTGGCACAAAAGAAGAAATACAGATCAATGGAAACAGGATAGAAAGCCCAGAGATTAAACCCACGCATGTATGGTCATTTTATCTTTGACAAAGGAGGCAAGAATATACAATGGACAAAAGACAGTGTGTTCAATAAGTAGTGGTGGGAAAACTGGACAGCTACATGTAAAAGAACGAAATTAGAACACTACATAACACCATAGACAAAAGTAAACTGAAAATGGATTAAAGACCTAACTGTAAGGCCAGACACTATAAAACTCTTAGGGGAAAACATAGGCAGAACACTCTATGACATAAATCACAGCAAGATCCTTTTTGACACACCTCCTAGAGAAATGGAAATAAAAACAAAAGTAAACAAATGGGACCTAATTAAACTTAAAAGTTTTTGCACAGCAAAGGAAACCATAAACAGGACCAAAAGACAACCCTCAGAATGGGAGAAAATATTTAAAAACAAAGCAACTGACAAAAAATTAATCTCCAAAATATACAAGCAGTTCATGCAGCTCAATATCAAAAAAACAAACAACCCAATCCAAAAATGGGCAGAAGAACTAAATAGACATTTCTCTGAAGAAGATGTACAGGTTGCCACAAACACATGAAAGGATGCTCAACATCACTAATCATTAGAGAAATGCAAGTCAAAACTACAGTGAATTATCACCTTACACCTGTCAGAATGGCCATCACCAAAAAATCTACAAACAATAAATGCTGGAGAGGGTGTGGAGAACAGGGAACCCTTTTGCACTGTTGGTGGGAATGTAAATTGATACAGCCACTATGGAGAACATTATGGAGGTTACTTCAGAAACTAAAAATAGAACTATCATATGACCGACCCAGTAATCCCACTTACTGGGCATATACCCTGAGAAAACCATAAATCAAAAAGAGTCATGTACTACAATGTTCATTGCAGCACTACTTACAATAGCCAGGACATGGAAGCAACCTAGGTGTCCAACACAGATGAATGGATAAAGAAGATGTGGCACATATATACAATGGAATATTAGTCAGCCATATAAAGAAACAAAATTGAGTTATTTGTAGTGAGGTGGATGGACCCAGAGTTTGTCATACAGAGTGAAGTAAGTCAGAAAGAGAAAAACAAATACCATATGCTAATACATATATATGGAATCTACACACACAAAAAAGGTTCTGTTGAACCTAGGAACAGGATAGGAATAAAGACGCAGACATTGAGAATGGACTTGAGGACATGGGAGGGGGAAGTTTAAGCTGCGACAAAGTGAAAGAGTAGCATTTACATATATACACTACCAAATATAAAGTAGATAGCTAGTGGGAAGCAGCTGCATAGCACAGGGAGATCAGCTCAGTGCTTTGTGACCACCTAGTGGGGTGGGGTGGGGTAGCGAGGGTGGGGGGAGACACAAGAAGGAGGGGATATGGGAATATATGTATACATATAACTGATTCACTTTGTTATACAGCAGAAACTAACACAACACTGTAAAGCAATTTTACTCCAATAAAGACGTTAAAAAACATTTGTTTAGAAAACCATTTGGTATTCAGCTATTTCCTTTTAAGATTCCATGCAGTCTGCTAAATACTTTGTTTGCCCCTTTGGTGTTTGTGCCTATCAAGAAATCATAGTCTTTAATGTACACATTTGCTTGGTTATTGTTTGGTCAAGTGTTTTAGTTTTACTTCATCTATGTTTTTTTCTCTTTTTTTTTTTCTCAGAGAAATCCTTAAGTATTATTTGTGCTTATCTCTCAAATTTTTCCTCATTTGTTTCTTATTTTCCTCAGAATGAACATCGTTTCCAGCAATGAGTTTATCAGAGTCATGGAGAGTAGGGTGAAATTCTCTCTTAGCCACTTTATTTCAACTGTTATTTACCCAGTTGCTTACTGGAAATCATATGTTTTGTTTGTCTTGAAATCCATAAAGAGAACATATTAAAGTAGTGAATCATACCCCCCACTGACATTGATGTCCTTCTCTAAAAGCTTGTGAAGCCATTTTGAACATAGGCATAAATTCAGATATTGTGATATAATACCTTGGGAAATTAGGTAGGCTTTTTTATTCAGTTCTGTAAATAACAAGAAAAAGATAGAATGATTTTATCATTAAAAAGCACCCTCTGGTCCAAAAAGAAAAAAAGAGATAGTGAAAGAAAGAGTTTCAAAGAAGCAGCACTTGATTTTGTGAAATGTTGCAGATAAATAAAGTAAGATGAGGATTGAAGTTTCATTAGAGGAATGGGGGCAGAAGGTTGGTTTCTACAAATTGAGTAGTGAAGAGGGGGTAAGGGATTCATAAAATTTATTGTCCTTTTAGGAATCTTGGTTTATCAGTGAAGGAGAAAGGAAATGAAATAGCTAAAGGAAGATGCAGAATCAAGGACTATTTTGTGGGGAGAGGGGATAGGCGAGATTTGTGTGTGACTGTAGATTGAGTGAAAGAGCAGATGAGGAGGAAAGTTAAGAGGTAAGTGAAAATGAAAGGAAACAAGGTGCAGAAGGACATGAAAATATAAGGGGCCATATTTAGAATAAGGAGAAACATGTCCTTCTCTGCACCTGGAGGGGAGGAAATAAGTTTGCCTGTGGATAAGAATCATTTTGAAGGTGGGAGTGCTGGAAGGTGAAGAGTTTCACACCTTCTGCTTTGTTTATTTTGAGGCTATGTTATAATTATATGCATACAAATTTAAAACTGTTTTACCTTTCTGAGAAAAATAACCTTTTATCTTGTGAAATATTCATTTTTATCTCTAGTAATGCTTTTTAACCTTAAAATCTACTTAGGCTAATATTCCAAATTTGTTTTGGTAATTGTTTGCATGTTATATATTTTTCCATCATTTTACTTTGAAACAATCCATATTTTTATATTTTAGGCATGCCTTTGTAAGCAGCCTATACTTGAGATTTAGTTTGTTTACATTGAATATTATCACTGATATATTTGGGTTTAAACCTACCACGTTACTAGTTGATTTCCATTTTTCCTGCCTATATTTTGTTCCCTTTGCTTCTCCTTTCTTGCTTTCTTTTGGACTATTACTCCCCATTTTCCCCTCTATTGCTGATAGTTATACATTATTTTATTATTCTTTTGGTGGTTACTACAAGCATCCATGCCTTATCAAAGTAAATTTTCACTTCTTGGATAGTGCAGGGACCTTACAATACTTTATTTACCCTCCTCCCTCCTTTTTTGCTACTATTGTAGCAAGTTTAAATTTTAGATATTTAAAACTCCATATTATTGCAACTATTATTATTTTACCCAGTCAATAATCATTCATATTTACATATATATTTACCATTTTTGTTGCTCTTCATTCTTTCCTGCATCCTTGAGCTTCCATCTGGGATCATTTTCTTCCACCGCAGAACAACCTTTAGCTGGGAGTAACAAATTTGATGGTAACAAATTCTCAGTTCTGTTTGTCCAAAAAGTCTTAATTTCACTTTCATTTTTGAAGAATACTTTTATGGAAAATTGAATTCTAAGTTGTCAATTTTTTTTCAGCACTTTCAGTTCACCTTTTGAAAACAGAAATCCATTTTCTTCTGACTTTCATTGCTTTACAGTCTAGGTTTTCTTCTTCCAGATCTTGGTCTCATCTTTTTTATTTTCCACTGATTTTTAGTTCTCTAAAGACTTTAAATTTTTAAAAACATTGTCAAGCTTTTCTGTTTGTTTTCAGCCAAAAGTTTGACACAAAATACAAAGTCCACCATTATCGAAGGTATTCCCAGGAAGTTCATAACTGATTGGCCCAATATTTTTGCTGAAGGGGGTGGTGAGGCCATAAGCTGAGATTGAAGGTAAGGCTGGGGTTGGATAGGGAAACTTTTTTGGCAGTGGTGATATTTTGGTTTAGTTTCTGAGACGACAGCCGACCACAGATGATTAAATAAATGATATTGACAATCCAAGTGAACTTGATAGATAGCAGTGACAAGCAGGGATAGAGAGTGGTATAAAGTTATCTGAGCCTCAATTTCTTATTTTTTAAAATGAGTATGAAAATAGTTCCTGCCCTATCACACAGTCATTTTGAGCACCAAATGAGATGATGGTATGCATTTCAAAATAAATGATAAATGTGAAAGTAAACTATGAGGTGGTACAAATATTGGCTATTTATACACAGGCAGATATTTAAAAATTGAATAAAACATACTAAATTTGAAATAATCTTTTCTTATTCAAAAGAACAAAATGTATGATATTGTGTCTTCCAAGGTTTATGTTTAGGATGATGGACAACCTTTAAATTTTCATTCATAGAACTGGCATTTACTGACGCATTCCCATAGCACTGAGGGAAATATTCATGGAGGAAGGCTGTGAGTAGACAAGTAACTGATCATATCACACTTGAAGCAAATGAGAAAGAGGGTGGAGGGAAAGTGAGATGGAATGGAAGAAAGAAGGGAAGCAAAAAGACAGGCAGGTACTTTGTGAGTTCCAAATCTATACTTCCTTCTTTAAATCTGAAATATTGTAAAGCCCCTTCATGGTGACTGTAATTTAGCACAGCTATCTCACACAGACTAGCTACTGCTGGAAGCCTATTAGGGTCATTGGTCAAAGGGTTACTGCAGAAATGTCTGTCAAGAACACACAGCAAGCCTAGTGTCTGGTTGTAAGCTCTTGGTTTTATCTCCTGGATTTTGCCACTTGAATGGAACAAGAAGTCAGCCAAATAGTTCTAGGCTTCTCCTCCTGAGCAGAGGTGAACCATTTTAGCTGGACAATTTTGTAGCATAGTTCTTTGAATGGATAGAATCTGAAACTTCGTTTCTGAGGGTACAGGGCAGAGCCACTTTTTTGAGCTAAATGAAGATTTTCAGAATGCTTTGTAATGATACATTTTGGGAACACAAAACACTACTCTTAGATGATGCATGTTTACAATGAAAATATCTTGTAGCCATGCAGTATTTCAACATACAAACATGTATTTTGTGATTCTGTTCTGACTTTTCTTACACTTGGAAATGATTCCACTATTGATTTATTTTAAAACAGAAAGCCCATAGAGTAGTCTATTGGATTTTTAAATGTTAAAAAAAATTTCATAAATTTTCCATTGAATTAGATAACTACAGTCACTTCTTGGTTTTCTCCCTTTGTAGAGCATTAAAGCTGATTTTTCCTGTCATTTCATCATTCTGCATAGCTTTCTTCTACTGTTAGTCAGTTTCCTCATTAAGGCATATCGTTTTATACCCACATCTATTAATTAGAATGTAGTATATTATATTCCAAAGGTACAGTGAAATTTTATGTTTTTAATTTTTGTTTCGGATTGCTGATGCTAATAACCAAGAGTTGACATAGATGTCACAATTTCCTGAAACATGATAAATCTCAAAATTGATTATGGTATCATTGACTACTCACAGCATTGCAATATTTCAAAGACTATATTTTAAATGGTTGCCAAAAACAGAGGAAACTGTGATTGAAAAACCATAGCATATAATACAAATCTCAGATTGTACAAGAATTTATGGGCTATGACAATGAAAACATTTGGGTTGTCACAATCCTTAATCAAATCAATGATCATAATTATCCACACGCCAAGTGCACGAAAAGCATAGGGAGCCAGGCATCTTAGATGAAAGATGAGTGTGATGAGATGTTGGTAAAGATGATGCCAATGTGCCAGTACACTTCCCTGGGCATGAAATAATGGTCCTGGATAGGAAAATTATTGGTTATTCTATTTGTGGTTGGTAGAGGCCCACTTTTGTGAGTAGGTTTTTTAGCCATCTAAATGAAAGCAATATGACAAGAATATTTCAGGCAGTTGACACGGAGGGAAGCATACTGGCTTTGTACATTCCTTGCTGACACAAAAGCCATATCTATATAGTATTTATTGTTTGACCTCCAATGCTGTTTTCTTCTTTCACGTTACTTGTGTCCATGGAGTTAGAACTGCTAAAGATAAGGAGTGGAGCCAGAGAAAAGTATGCAGAAGAAAAAACATGCCTAATCCCAGAGACAGATTTACCATGAAGCCAATGAAGCTTAAGTTGTAGGACCCCTCACTTGTACAGGCCCCTTCCAAGGCACTGAGAGTATTTTACATTTGTAATATTTATCAGATTTTAAAATTTATAATTTGTTGTGATTTTTCTCATTCCAAATTTCTATTTGTATTTTATTTTGTGTTTATTTTTAAAGAGGCACCCTCAAACTGTATAAGGTTCAGGCTCTTCAAAACCTGGTTCTTACCCTGCTAAGTGTGCCTCACCAATAGTCAGCTGGAAGAACTTGACTACATATCCTTCAAACTCCTAATATCCTCCCTCTGTCCCCAATACATCAGAATGTATAGTTTATAGTTCCCAAAATTTTTTTGATAAAAGTCAATAATATTTAATCCATTTCCATGTTAGGAATTAATTAATCATTAGACAGAATATGTGTACTAGTTAATGATTTTTTTACAAGGCCACTATGGGAAATATAAAATTGTGGGCCTGTGGAACTATATTAGATTCACATAGCTATATGTGACCTCAGTCATCATTCACCCAAACCCTGCAATTTACAGAGCAGAAAGTGAGGTTTACAAAGGAAATATGACTTGTTCAAGTTCATATCTAGGCCATTAGTGGGAAAGCAGGGATTTCAAAAAAAGCTATTTAATCCTTATACTAATTTCTACTGTTGTTCCAATTTATTTACTTCTTCGTTTATGAAATTTATTTCCTAACATGTTTTGGATTTGTATAGTTTGCATAATAAAGTTAAAATTCTATCTGATTCTACAACTGAGAGCCAAATTATTATTTAATATTCTAGATCATTACTTTGTGTACCTCACCATCAGCATATAATGTCATATTCTTTTTGCATGCAGTTTACAGTTTAATGACATCCTTGATCCAACTGAACAATAAGATAACAGCTTCCATTCCAAAGGCCTATTCCTTTTTTTTCAGGTAATTAGCTATTTCAAGCCAAACAATTCTGTATTAAAAATCTCTACTCTCTTTCTTTCATTAAATTGTTATGCTATGATAAGGTTTTCCATGCAACCATAATAATGATTTTGTTTTGTTTACATGGATAACAATAAAGTAAGACAATAGATAAAAATGATTCTGAAAATACAAGCATGACATTTGAAGTATCACTTCAAATGATAGCTTTAAAAAATTCATACTAAATCATTTCTTCTGTTGGAGCAAATCTGAAGTTATTTTGCCTTTGGTTTAAGGAGATTTAAGTCATAACTAATCACTTTTTAAAAGTACTGGAAACTCACTAAATACTATGACAGATGCAATCATATTGTAAGTGGGCCAAGATAATGCACTTAAAATATGCAGACTAACTTTACTAAGCTTCTTATTTCTGAACTTAAAAATTCCATATCTCAATTCATCATGCAAATCTTTACAATAAATTTGGGACATACGCATATAAGTAATATAAAATGCACATAAGTTACCACTAAGATCCCAGTGGTTAAGTAGACAAGGGTTATGAACAGGCAATTCAGCTAAAAGGAAATAAAAATGGCTAATAAATATAATGGAAAGCATTTAACCTCATTAATTGTAAAAGAAACAAGATATGACTAGGATTATGATTATGACTATTTCTTACCTGGATAATTCTATTTGTTTAAATAGTAAAAGCATAATGAAATGGTTATGCATGTATGCTGCTGATAGAAGTGTAAACTGACACAATCCTTTAGAGAGGCAAATTTTCAATACATATTAGAAACTTAAAACTGTTCATAACCCTTGGACCAGTAATTGCATGCCTCAGCAACTAAGCGTGAAGAAGAGCTTTATGCACAAAGATGCACAATTATGTATGTCAAAGCAGTATATGTAATAGTAACATAGCAAGAAATTAAGTAATTTTAATGCCAGCAATGAAAAAGATATCAAGTAAATTATGATATGCTCATATGATCAAGTTTTATATGTGTATATGTCAAATTATATAAGTAAAATATGAGTAGAAGAAACACTGGAAGAAAATATACATATATTATTAATGGTTAAAACAATTAAATGTTTTTCTATTTTTTTATATTTTATAATAATGAGCAGGTACTTTCAAGTTAGAAAAATTAATTTAAATAATAAAGAAATGGAGAAAGTAGGAGAAACATATAACATATAAGAAAAATGCCCAAGCAATTAAAACCATACTAAAACAAAAGTGAGGTTTGATTTTACACTTCTAGGAAGGGTAAGGAAAAGAGATAAAATCCAATACTGTGAAAATACAGGGTTTAATTTGGTAGAATTCTTCTGGTAGGTAATTTCATATTATGATTAATCCTAAAACAACTGTATATTCTGTTACCATAATCAGAATCATAGAAATATATTCAAAGAAATTATTTGAATGGTTAAAAATACATTATACTTAAAAAGATCATTATGTCAGTTTTACTTTTAACACCTGGAAACTGGTGGCAATCTAAATAATCCAACTATAATTGAATGATTAAATAAGTCATGGTATATAAATTCAATGGTATATAATGCAGTCACTTAAAATTAATATAATGACTATATGGAAAAGCAAGATGTGATCACATCATCTTATATACTGTATACAGTTGACCCTTGAACATGGGTTTGAACTGCACAGGTCCACTTATATGCAAATGTTTTTGTGTAAATAAGTACTACACTATCCATGGTTGGTTGAATCTGTGAATGTGGAATTGAACATATAGAGGACAGACTGTAAAGCTATATGTGGGTTTTCTACTGTGTGGAGGGTTGGTACCCCACTTCTGGTGTTGTTCAAGCGTCAACTGTACATTGAGAAACATTGGAAGGAAACCAAAAAACCGATAAATGATTTCTGTGTTAAATCAGAGAGGATTTGATTGATATTTACAAATCTTTACTAAATGCTTTCTATTAAAGATAAATCTTTTTAAAAAATTGCTTACCACTTGCACATTAGGTGACTTCTCTTCAGAGGTAATAAATTCTGGAATTTGTGTTTCTGGTTCTGTAAGATCAGGTGGCAGAGCAATTATGTAATGACAGATTTTAGTCACACCCTTGCACTAGAAAAGAAGAAACAAAGAAAAAAAAAATGTATGAAACTCATATCAGCATCATTATCTCAGTTCTAATGTGTAATTGCCATAATCTTCAGTTTTCAAAAAATGAATATACATATATATATATATATATATATATATATATATATATATATATATATATATATATATATATACATATATTCCTATTTATATTCAGGGGGAGATACTACATGACTCACCAAGTTGAAAAATATATTTATATGTTTCCAGAGTGAGTCAACTGTGCATTATCAAAGCATAAAACTGGACTTAATCTTTCAGGTCCTCTCAATTGTGTTATAGGCAAAGTGCAGATGAGTGAGAAGTAAAAACAGATTTTAAATGTTAATTTATTTTTGAAAAAAAATATATATATATATTCATGGAAATTTTAGAAAAAGCAGAGGAGCCTAAGAAGAAATTAACTATCACCCAGAATCCCACCCACATAGAAACAGGATAAATATTAAATTTACTTATCCTGATCTCCATAAATATCTATTTACTATGGATTTATTTCAAATGCACATTTGGCAGGGGTTTTTTATATTTCTGTATATACGTTTTCAGAGACCATATTGTCATTTCCTTTAAATATGGCAAACTCTCTAAAGAAAATTTGAACTGTGTAAATTTTAATATTTTGATATGTTAAGAAAGCTACAATAGGCTTAAAATGAAGTCACTCGTGCTAGGCCCACATCACCAAACTGAGAGTTAATACCTAACTTAATTATGGTTTCAATCTCTCCCAGGAGTGGAATGTTAAACCAGTTAATCTAGAGTTACTTGGTCAGCACTAGTGAGGTAATCTGCCTTATAGAACCCTGCCATCCTCCAAAGGAAGAATATCTTGCCTGAAACAATCCACTCTTTGCTAGTAGCTTCCGTGTCCCACCCCCTTCTGTCTATAAATGTCTTTCATTTTGTACAGTTCTTTGGTGCTCTTTTCTATTAGCTAGATGGGATACTGTCCTATTCATGAATCATTGAATAAAGCCAATATAATCTTTCAAATTTACTCAGTTGAATTTTGTTTTTTAACAGATTTCGTGACAGTATCAGAATCTGAAGGAGACTTCCAAGAACTTTGGGAACAAGAGAAACACAGTCATGGTACCCAAAAGCCCTTTGAGTTCTCTGTCTTTCTCACCATTTCCAAGGACCATGGGTAATTTCCTCTCGGTCTGAGCTTTGCTCTCTTTGTTTAGAGCTTCCGATATAATTGCCTTTCCAGTTCAGGGGTTAGCAAGTCAACTTGTAGCTTGTAGACAGTTCCACCCAGAGTCTGAGTCCGTAGCCCTAGGTTTAGGCCATAGTTCCCATTTGTTTAGAATCCCTACTCATATTCCACGTTGGGAACTGCTGGTGGTTACTAGCCGAAGTCGGAATGGGTACGGCTTAAGCTGGACCAGGTCCAGTGTGAGGCACTGGGTGAATAAAATTTTGTTTTAAAGCTGAACAAGCAGTTTATTCCAGTCCACATTCCCCATTTGTTGTGGTCTGCTGATTCAGTCCCTTCCCCAGTCCCCAGTTCTACCTTAGGAATTATTGGTAGTTCACAGAAGGCCTTCTATTGGCCAGTCCACAGTAACATCTCTTTGGTTACTGCCAGTATGTTAATATGCACATGCTTATTTGTCCTGTTTTGTGTAGGTAAAGGCTATTGCTAATGGGAATCTCAGAAGCTAAAAGCCACAACATTGGCGGGCATAGATTGAGTACTTAAGAGCTGTTAGAGAGTGCAGCACCTAACTCTAAGAATCCCTTGTTAGAATAAGTTGGTCATGGAATAGGTTACAGTGACACTAGGTCACCCACCAACCTCGAGAAAATTTCCATGCAACTAGGTACATTGTAAAACATCACACCATCCTAACCCAGCAGCATATCCCTCTTAGTCATTGCTTTGGCTCTAAGAGACCCAAAGGCTTAGCCAAAAAAGGGATCCTTAAATTCCAGAGTTCAGCACGCCACCTTTCAGCACACCTGATTCTTTTATATTTAAAAACTGTGATCTTGGAAGCTATAAGAATTTATGAAAATGGCAAAATCTTACTAAGTTTGATTTGTGTCCTGAGAACTTGGTCTTGTAACTGCCAAGTTGGGTGCTCCAAATTATGGCCAGACACAAATGTGGGTTACACCCTGTTTGCAGTTAGATATGGCTGGACAGGAATGTGCACTGAAATACACTCACAGCTAGGGTCCTACCAAACTTCTGCCAGTCCTCAAGAGGATTACAACGGCCATTATGAGGAACATTGCAATTAGATAAGATCATTTAAGAAGTGCACTTGAAAGCAAGGGCTCCAAAATGAAACAAACAGAATGGCATATTTATTTTAATAAGTATTCCAAAAGGCTTCAAAATTCCAGAATGGTTTCATTGAAAGAATCATTTGAAAAATCTAATAAAAACTTAAAGACAAAAGAAGTACATAAAAAAAAAAAATTGACTGACATAACACTACTACTCCTTATCATCCTTTACTTGAGTACTCATTCTAGTAATCCTCTGCCTGAATTATCTTTCCACTATGAAGAGATTACATGACCATAAGCAAAAGTCCACCAAGTTAGTAACCTTACAGAAACCTCCATATCTACCTTTGAAGGAGGGCCCCCATATTATGGGACTCAGGGATTTTCTGGTAAACTGCTACAATATTAACTTAATCAGCTAGGGGGAACTGAAATTAAAATTAATGGAAAATTTTGCCAAATTCTGGTATATAATGGAACCACACTGTCTGCTATAAACCTCACTCAGAGCCTGCAGATGGAATCCTGGGAAAACTGGCAAAAGCTGGCTAAGTGTGAGAATTCTTACCAGATTCAGCTATCCCAGATCTCTTTTAGTACCCAGTAGAGAGAGGAAAATAATATATAATTTGCACCCACTTTGGGAACACCTCTTGAGTCCAAGGGGTTGTTCAATACTGCCAGGAGTATTTACTGTTTGTCCTGGCTGAAACCTGACAAGATATTTGAAAGGATTTTTTTTTTAAGTAGCTCTGTGGGCAGAAGTTGGCCAGATTGGAAGTTGATATTCAAAGCCTTATAGGATTTATTTTTAGGCTTTCTCTCTCAAGCTAAAATAAAACTATGCATCCAGAGGGAAAGAAAAATCTTCTGAAGCCTTTGTGAAAGGATTTACTAAAACATTCTAAAGACAAACAGCTTTATGTCCAGAGCATAGAAATCTTTTGATTTCCATCTTAGTTGTAAATCGTCCTACTGTTGTAAAAAAAGCAAATTGAAGAGATGTGGTGGGATGAATGGATCAGACCCTTGATAACATTTAGGCTGCAAATCAACTCTTTGAGGAATTAAAAGCAAATGCCCTTATCTTATAAATCTTTACAAAACCAGAAATGCTGCTCTAGAAACAATTCAAAATCCACCTATCTTTACCATCCTCGATTCTTAATACTAAAAGAGGGGAGGATTTTTAAAAATATAAACTGCTAGAGAAGTTCCCTTGCCTCAAATCTAGTCCACAGCTTCCATAAGATTACTTGTCAAGGTTACATACAAATCTTAAGTGTCTTCTCACAGATAATAGTTTAAAAAAAAGCTTTAGCCATTTGAGCAGATACCCCTATCATTGCTGAAAACATTAAAATAAAAGCTATAAGATCTTCGCTTGTGTTTGTTTGTTTTTGTGTGTCTGCATATGCATGTTGTAAATGTGCAGTATTTTTCTGCCTCTAGATGGTATTGCCAAAGTAATTTATAAGAGAGCTCTGTTTAAATTGGCTCAAAGAAAATTAAGAGCTTATATGAATTAAGTAGTCCTAAAATTCTCGGAAATATAATAGAAAGTAACCCAAGTGCTTTTCGAGTTCATGTGGCCTGGGAAAATATTCAGTATTAAAAGTAGCTTAGGTTTGTTAATGTAATTAAAATAGACATGTCTTTAGAGTTGTCAACATTAAAAATAATTCATACATACAACTTTTATTCTTCCTAGGTTTATTAGTCAAATAAGTTCATGTTATCTATGTTATAAAATTTGTCAGTGAAAAAAAAAATTCTTAGGATGACTTTGTCTAATGTCTCACAAAGAATAAAGCCAATAAAATCTTTACAATTTACTCTGTTGAATTTTATCTTTTAACAGATAAAATTAGAAATTAACATAGAATTTGATTCTAAAATGTCAGTAAGAGTTAAGAAAGGAAATGAAAACTTTAAGTTAAAAAAAAAAAAATTAAAATAAGAGCCGATAAGCCACCTACTTACCTATCAGAATCCCCATCATTTAGCACAATTCTAAGTATATAGTAGAGCTACATAGATATTTATTGCTGATGAGTATGGGGACATAAACTAAATTCTCAAACTTTTCCAAAGAATATGTAAAATGATTAAGTCTAACTTTGTTTTGAGGTCAAAGGGTCATGGAAAAATACAGTGATTTAAATGGTTAAAGAGCAAAATCTCTTACAATCTTAATGACTTGAGAAGACCTATAGATAAAAATCCATATCCATGCTGGTACCAAATGTGTATTTTATTCCTGGTAAATATTTCAATTTGATATGTACCTTTAAAGTGTAAAGTTATAAATGTGGCATAAGTTATACACATTTGCCTAGGTTGATTTTTTTAAAGCTGAATCAGAGAATATATAGGTTGGATATTACCTTAAACAACATCTATAGTCCAGTCCCTTCATTTTGAGATGGGGAAACTGAGGCTGTTATAACATAAGAGTTGAGGTCCAAGGGGCAAGGACTATGTCTTTATGCTCTTTGTATCTCTTTCACCTAAATCTTGTGTCTGGAACATAGTAGATGTTCATTAAATTTTTTCTAAATCAATTAAATTTATTCCCAACCAGAACTTCATGCTTCAGCCAGCCAGTTTCTTAATTGTTACACCAATGCACCATGCTCATTCTTGTTTCCATATTTTTCCTTTTGATTGTAGTGTCCCTACCTTTGCCTCTGTCTAACTAAATTGTTTCCAGTTTTTAGAACTCAACTGCATTCCAATTTTAATTTCATCTGTGAAATCTTATAGGTAATTTTAGCCTTCTTTACACACTATGACTATCTTCCCACTCAAATTATTTTGCAGAGCAATGTACCATCTAAATCCTTAACTTGGACCACATGGGTGAGGAGAGAAAATTGGAGGAAAAGAACAAAGCAGAACTTTCATGATTGTATTAAGAATGAGGCAAGGAACAGTAGTGAGATAGTGTTAAGTTGCTTCATCATTTTATAAACCTATGTTTGGGCAGTGTTGGTAGATAAAACAAAACACAGCCTCATCTGATTCATTTCTTTGGATGTCTTATTTTCCCAATTAGGCTATCAGGCCTTCTTTTCTAAATTAAGTTATAAACTCTCTAAGGGTATAGGAACATTTTTTGCAATTTGCAAATCCCTCTAACAGTGTATACAGAATAACTTTAATAAACATCAGGCAGGCCCAGAAAGCATAAAGACAACTGACAGTACTAATTAAGTAGGAGCTTTCCTGGCTCCTTTTCCTTCCCAGCTCTAGCCCCTCACTCTCCTACCTCCACTTTGATTCTGGAGAGATCAGAAACCAGTTAGCAAACTGAGATGTGAGGAGTGGGGAAAGAAAGAAGAAACAAATCTCCCTTACCAAACTGCAAGTTGTCGCTTCCAGAGGCCTTAGCTATTAGAGGGGATTAAGTGCAACACTGAATGAAGTTGAAGCTCTGACTTCTACATAGAATTAGACATTCTAAGTAACTTCAAGGATTTATACCAGTTAAGAGAGGGCAGAAAAGTCTTGGAAGTACCTAATTTTTCATCTTATTGAAGGTTAAAGAAATAGTAGGAAATAAAAATGTTTTAATGATATTCCACAAATCGTGTTTGTACAGCATCCTAATTACAGCTAGTAATTACAGCTAGAATTATTGTAGGACTATGTTTATTTGCCTCTAAGAAAAATGACTACGTGGTGGCTGGGCTTGGGGAATGGGATAAATTCATCCTGAAAAAATATGGCATGGGTATTGCTGCTATTGTTAGATAAATGTTAAAACATATTTCCTCACTTACCTTCTGGTGAATTTTGTGGGGTTTTTTGTTTGTTTAAATATTATTCAGAAACTTTATTTATTGCTTAGAAGAGTATTTAGTATAATGCAAAGATAATGAATTATAAAGACAGTGAAAGTGTTGTGTACAAAAGTGGAGGTTTGGTAAAATGTTATATCTATGTGTATTATTTTGTGTGTGTGTGTGTATATATATATATATATATATATATATATATATATATATATATATATCTGGTGTATATATTTACATTTATATCTATACCAAGATTTGCTCTTGCAGCTTTTCCTTTTATCTTCCTTCTTTTATATTTATTAAATATAATTATCTGTCATTTTTTGAAAGGTTAATTATGTGAAACAGTTATATGAAACTTATCACCATGTTTATTTTAAGGAGTGTGTTGAGGATACATTTTTATTACATCATGAAGTATCCTCTTCACTAAGACTCATGAAAAAAAATCTCCAACTCCAGGCAATTCAAGAATTTTTCATCTGGGGCTATGAATCAAGTAACTGATGGTCTCCACTTTGGCAACTAAGAAGCTGAGAATCAAAATTTGGGCTTTCTTCTGCCGTGTGTGCAGGATTTTGTGGCACATGTTTTATGTTCTAACTTCCTTCTGGTGAGTTTTGAAATGGTGTACTTTTATCTCACTCTCACCCTTCTTCTCCCCCTGCTTCAACACTTTTTTTGCCAACATAAGCGTTACTGTACATTTTGCAACTCGCTAGAGAACAATGACCTAGAGATAAGTAAAAATAATCAAGGCATGAGCCATCTCCATCACTCTTTCCATCTTACTGGAAACACTAGCCTCCATTCTTAGTTTACCATGACAATGCAAGATAGCATTATGAACACTGGCTAATTGCAAATAAAGCCACAAACATACATAAATACTTAATATGTTTCTTGTCCTGCATAAAAGTGTATTAAAACTAGTTTCAAGTTTACAGCGTACTAATTTTAATTAATGTCTTTTTCTCCCCACAGCTCTATTTTCTTCTTGGTAAATAAAGAAGAAAAAACCTTTAATTGAAAATCAATGGCTTACTGTAAAGGGTAATAAAAAGTAACACAGTAAAGAATCGAAGTGATAAGTAGCATGATCCCTTAAAAGTCCCATAGACAGTAGTCAGGTTGACCTCTAAAGATACATCAGAGGGGGAGAGTATAGAAAGCTGTTCTGCCTAGGACAATCTTTATTAGAACTCTGTCAGATTGGTTTTCTCTCAATGGTAGCACTTTTTGGATAACAATAAGGAACAAAACAATGGACTCTTTTTCCTGGCATTTGTCATGGCTAAATGGTCCTCTCTTTGTCCTGAAACACTAAACTAAACAGATTGAGCCATGCTCCAGATAAATCAATTATAATAACACAAATACTAGTCAGAATGTGGTCTGTATTTTCTTTAATGTTTTTTAGTCAAGACATAATTTATGCTATTAAATTAGTTCGGTAATCACCAACATTTGTTTTACAGTATGGCCTTTGTTGTGCTCCTGATAGCAATGTGGGTAATGGGATTAGGAAAGCACTAAGGCTGGCTTTGATATGCCATTCTCATCTCCCTTTAATTTAATCGGGAGATGAGATACAGGAATGAATGGACAGAGTTCATTTACTCAATACTGAGCTGAACTGAAATTTCAAATTTATACCTTTCCACTATCTCACTCAGGTCAGTGAAAGGAAGTTGGAAACTAATTGATGATTTTGGATACTCTGTAAGGAAGAAAAACAGTCAATAAAAAACTTTGATCCAACTTACTCTGGATCTTCTATTATTTATTATTTAGAAAATGTCACTTTTCCTTCTTACTTGAGAAGCTGACAACTGCTAACAAGATAATCATTCTACATATATTATTTGGATGAACAATGATAAAAATTAGTTTGCCTCTCTACAATGGCTTATGCCAATGAGACAGCTATGATGGTAGACCTGGATTTACCTAGAACACAATCTAACATCTCCCTTCAGCAACTCACAGAGTTTTCTTTATATCCATTAATCTAACCATTTCAAAAGTTCATCTTCTATTGTTAACAAAATAAATACTTTCATTGAGAGTGACCCCCTCCTACTTGCCCCACTAGCTTCTTAGATTATAGAACATGTGAATTTTAAGCACAAGCAGATTGCAGATTTCAAGCAAGACCATTTTAGAACCTGGGCTGAGTTCCAAAATTTATGTTCTGAGCGGTCCTCCTTTTTTTTTTAATATTTATTTATTTATTTATTTATGGCTGTGTTGGGTCTTCGCCTCTGTGCGAGGGCTCTCTCCAGCTGCGGCAAGTGGGGGCCACTCTTCATCGCGGTGCGCGGGCCTCTTATTATCGCGGCCTCTCTTGTTGCGGAGCACAGGCTCCAGACGCGCAGGCTAAGTAATTGTGGCTCATGGGTCTAGTTGCTCCGCGGCATGTGGGATCCTCCCAGACCAGGGCTCGAACCCGTGTCTCCTGAATTGGCAGGCAGATTCTCAACCAATGCGCCACCAGGGAAGCCCCGCCCCCTGAGTGGTCCTCTTGTATTAATCCACTTCTCTGTGACAACTTTCTTATTTCTTAAGCAGGGATGGCAGGATGTAAATGTTGTTTACTAAAGGGAACTGAAATTTGTTTCAGAAGTCATAGATTTGAGGGTCAGTTTGCCCCTTTTAAAAGTTGCTATCTTAGTAAAATCACTCAATCTCTATGACCTCTATTATTAGATGAGGTTAATAATATTGACCTGGGTTGTTGTCATGATTAAATGAGACTATATTTATATATGAACTGCACTTTGTAAATCACAATCTAGAATATATACCTAAGGTAGTAAAAGATTAGTAATAAAATTTATCTCATATCATCTGTGTTTTAAAGCAAGCCTATTATTTACTTTGCAAGGAGAAAGTATAAAAATAAATGTTTAATACGGGGAGGGGGAAGGGTAAGCTGGGACAAAGTGAGAGAGTGGCATGGACATATATACACTACCAAACGTAAGATAGATAGCTAGTGGGAAGCAGCCGCATAGCACAGGGAGATCAGCTCCGTGGTTTGTGACCACCTAGAGGGGTGGGATAGGGAGGGGTGTGAGGGAGGGAGACGCAAGAGGGAAGAGATATGGGAACATATGTATATGTATAACTGATTCACTTTGTTATAAAGCAGAAACTAACACACCATTGTAAAGCAATTGTACTCCAATAAAGATGTTAAAAAATTTTAAAAATAAATAAAATAAATAAAAATAAAATAAAATAATAACACATTAAAATAATAATAATAAATAAATAAATGTTTAAAGGTATATGAAACAATTTGAACCTCTTGGAATAAATATGCCACAAAATTTTAAGTATCATTATTTTAATTAATAAGGTGATTTATTTAACTTACTTTCCCAACGACACTGAAAATGAGGCTTTATTTCATTTAAAAATATATGTCAATGCCTTAAGGAAATTGTGATTCTAGAGTGATGGAATGCAAGCTTCAGAAAAAATTGTTAAACAGAAGGTAATGTCTTAAACTATTTTACTCCTCCCTGTATACACTGAGGTACAGTACTTTCATAACACATCCACAATGTCAAGGGCCCCCACTCCAGCTCCTGTGGGCCTGTAATCTTTCTCTGTGGGCCATATAAATTATTCCATTTAGGAAGAAATATCAGGCATATGAAGAGTTCATCAACTCCTTGCAGCTAAGGAGTATCAAATCAGTCACACCTTAATTCCCGTAGCCTATATCTACCAACACTTTAAAGGAAGGGACCAATAAAAACCCAAGAAAAATTATTTATTAACATGTAAATCACATTTCCTTTTGGCACAACTAAGAGGAGTCTGTGCTACTATGTTGGCTAGGTGAAGTGTTAAAATTCATTGATAATGAAAAATATAACCTTCAAGGCCTGACTAATATAGCAAATATAAGGATAAGGACAGAATGGTAGAAGAGACAAAGATAAGGAATTCTGAGAAGAATATGTGGCAAGAAGCACACAAAATATTTCCTATACCTAAGACTATACCCTAAGGTCAGACCTGAGAAACAAAATGAGAATATTAACACAAGCATCCTGTAGTATGAGGACAAAATTTATTATATCAATAATGTTCCTTTTTGCAAATGAGTTGTGGCTATGATACATGTGGCTCACTATGCATTAAGTCACTATCATTTTAGAGGAATTATAGTGAAAGGAAGAGAAGAAACATGTTGTCAGTTGATTTTAGACTGTTTATTTTACGGTTGAATGAGTAATTTTCTACCTTTCTGACTATTAATTAACTAAATTCAAGGAAACGTCATTTTTCCAAGATATTTAGATTACGTTAATCTTAAAAGCAATGGTGGTTACTCTATGGGCGCTGATATGGGTAGGTAGCTTTATGATCAAAGGAATGTACCACTTTAGGATCCAATAAAATACTAGTATTTTGTAAGCTTTCAAAGTACAGGAAAGTTTTATTATCTCAAGGATATGAACATAACTGAACCAAGAGCCAAGGACAAAAATGTACAAAGTTCATTTGATGAATCCTGAGCTGAAACCAAATGTTAGACTTTTAAAACAAATTCTAAGGTTGAGACACATTTTCTTACATCAAACAGTTTCTTCATCTAATTGAAACCAAAACAAAATATATTTCCCAAGTCTAAGACCAGTAATATGGATCAATATTGAAAAGGCAAAATCTGATCTGAAACAACTTTTCATTCATCTTTATATTCTTTTCTCTGTTTATCCTTCCCATATCAGAGTTTCAAAGGTGAAACTACCATTTACCACAGGCCTATGAACATATCCACTATGGAGAATGGATCAGATCTCCCAAGCACTCATCATGGGACATGAAAGATCTGCTTCAATTAAAAATTTCAAATGCAATTATCAGCTTAGAGGTACATATCTAGAGGCACCAAAAAATCTCTAAACCAAAATGATTATTCTCTGTCACAACTTAAAAGGAATGAAGACTTGATTATACTGAAGAATGCTCATTATGGACCACTCAGGAGCTAAGTGAGTCATGGATGTTGGTACTGAAATGACCACTTAACACATCTGTTAAAAAAAATTATAAGAATAAAACACCCCACACAAAATAATTCAAATATCAGCTTATCATTGATTTAATAGAAACTTTTATGAAAAGATGGAAAATTTGCAATCCAGTAGCAGCATAGTAAATTCAACTTTATTACCTAATCTTAGGCAAATAACTTAATCTTTCTGGTTTACTAATCTGTAAAACAGGAAAGATAATAGCTGTCTATCCTACATCAAAGACTATTCATTGAGAGTCTGCTTTATGAGAAGCAATGAGTATGTGTGTGTGTGTGATCGTGTGAATGTTCTAATTTAAATTCACAATAACTTTTCGAGTTTGGTATTATTAGCCCCCAGTTAGCAGATGGGGAAATCAAGTGATATCAAATTATTCATCCAAGTCATATATGTGATAAGAGGTAGAGGCAGGGTTTGACCCTGTATCTGCTGGACTTCAAAGATTATACCTTGATTACCATACAATACTGTTTCTTTTGGTGTACAACAAAGTGCCTTTAAAACTATAATAACACAACAATATAAGGTGGTATCATCACTATTATATTTAAACCTCAGATAAATAAAAATGCAGTTTGTCTAGTCAGTGGAGATAATTAGGCAGGATCACTGGACTGGATGATATGACTCTTTTTTAAAAATTAAAAAAAAATTTTTATTGGAGTATAGTTGACTTCAAATGTTGTGTTAGTTTCTGCTGTACAGCAAAGTGAATCAGTTATACATATACATATACCCACTCCTTTTACAATTCTTTTCTCATATAAGTCATTACAGAGTATTGAGAAGAGTTCCCTGTGCTATACAGTAGGTCCTTATTAGTTATCTATTTTATATATAATAGTGTGTATATGTCAATCCCAATCTCCCAATTTGTCCTACCCCTTCTCCCCCTCCCTTAGTAACCATAAGTTTGTTTTCTACATCTGTGACTATTTCTGTTTTGTTAATAAGTTCATTTGTACCTTTTTTTAGATTCCACATGTAAGTGATATCATATGATATGATATGCCTCTTTTAAGCTCTGTAAGTCTCTAGCTTGATATGTATAATTATCTGTTTATCTATGTGATCTTATTATTATAATATAGAAATAATTATTTCTGTAAGCCATCTATCTCTTTGTTTTTTGATCAAGGAATGAGGGCAAAGTCCATATTCTTTACTGTTTGATCTCATTTATGACACAAAGCATGTGTCTTCTAATACTATCTGGGCCAAACCCCAGAGGAGTCAACATTGACTCACTATAATTGTAGAATTTCAAAATCTTAGGACAGTAAAGAATTGAGTAATCATCAAATCTATCCTCCCACATTATGTAGATATTTGTATTCCAAAATTAAATAGAAAATAATTCAGTTATATTTTTCAAAAAAATTTAGTTGAAAATGACAAAATCAACATTTTGTGTAGCTTATTCAGTACAACCAGAGAAACTCTGGCACCTTGTGCTATAATGTGGCTCTCAGGAAAAGAAGCAAAGCATCATATTGATCCAAGCAGCAGCATAAGAAGCAGGAGTGATACCACCTGTGTTGGGGTTGTGGGTCCTGCTAGGATTCATGGGGCTCAGCATATAGTTGTACTCATGGCTAAGATTTATTAAAGTAGTAAGAATACACAGCAGAATTATTAAATAAAATGACACAAGCAGATTCTGGAGGAATCCATGTGCAGGCTTCCTTATGCTCTTATGTTCTTCCTGTGAGGGATCACACAGAGCACACTCCTCCACCAGCAACAGAAATGCAGCAACATGTATATGATGTTTCTGTCCAAAGAGGCCCTTTAGAGACTCAGCCTACTAGGGTTTTTATTGGGGATTGGTTATGTAGCCATTCTCTGCCTAGCCCATATCAAAAATCCAGATTTCCAGAAGGAAATCAGGTGTTTGGTACAAACCACACCGTTTGTATAAACACTATAAGTACAATGAGCCACTCACGATCACTTAGTGAACAGAGGTAAGTCAAGTTCCCAGATTTCAGCCAAGCCCCAACCTTGCAAGAAGGTTTTTCTAAGAATAGCAGTCTCAACTCTGCTGAGTTAGCTTTTTTTCATGTCATCACTGCTCAAATGGATCTCCCTTCTAAGCATTAAGTGGAAGCAAATTTAAATGTACCCGCAAAATACCTTACAAAAATATGTATCTTACTTACAGCACCTGAATGGCTAATGAGAGGTATGGAGTAGGTAGTAGCATTTAGGACAGAAATCAAGTCTCTATGCTGGAGGATGATTTTATTTACAGTTAACAACATCTGTAGAAATTTAATCTTATTTCTTAGTACAGTTAAAGTGTTCTATTAGGCTCAGGCATTTCAAAGTGCCTGTTTTCTTAAACAGGTACAATGATAGACAAATTAATCAACAAAATAGGGCATCCAAAAACTGATACATGCATACATGGAACTTTGATATATGATAGAAGTGGCATTGCAAAAAGGTGGAGAAACAGCAACTACTCAATAAATGGTGCTGGAAGAATTGATTATCCTTTTGGAGAAAAGTAAAATTAGATATCTGCCCTATTTTATGAAAAACAATCAAATGGATTAATAACAAATATGAAATGCAAAATTAAAAAAAAATTGAATAAAACACTGGAGAACAATTTTCTGACCTTGGGATAATGAAGGATCTCTTAAACAATACACTAAAAGCACTAGCCAGAAAGGAAAAGATTGATAAATTCTATGTCAAAATAAAGATAACCATGAAGAAAGTAAAAAGACAAGCCATAAACTGGGAGAAGATATTTGAAACATGTGTAACCTCAAAGGTATAGTACCTAGAATATATTAACACAAAGAACAAGTACAAACCAACAGAAAAAAAGAAAAAAATGTGCAAAAGATTTGATTGGATATTTCACAAGAGAGTAAACATACATAGCCAATAAACATGAAAATATGGTGAATTGCAGGACATCAGAAAAATGGTAGAATAAGTGGTCCCTCACTTATATCTCCTCTCTGCAAGAAAAATTTGGCAGTCATCCATAGACAAAAGTGCCTTTAGGATATCTTTGCGGTAAAGGTGGGAAATTGTGAAATCCCAAGTCCAAGGATTGGACTTGGAGTCTTGGAGTCCAAGACTGCAGAGAGCTATTTTGAGAAGGCAGGCTTACATGCACCGAGGTGGCCAATCTGTTGACCATGGTCCCAGCTGCTGACCCAGAAACAGTTCCGCACCCCTGTATGGACTCAGCTATAGTCCTGTTTGGCCTTGGTCTTGCTAACAGCACCATACACCAAGGGATTCAAGAGGAGTAGAGCCCAACTGTGCCTTGGGTTATAGGCTTGCATACGTTGGTCCCAGCTGTAGGCCTTGCAGTGACCCATTATCCAGCTCCAGACCTTCTCAGACATGGTGTGGGAGCCACAAGAGGTAAGTCCACCAAACATGGTCTGATTGTAGAATCTGAAACAGCTTTATAACTGGGCTGCAGTCCCTACAACCTGCAGTCTACAACAAGTCCTGCTGGCCCAGGGACCCAATGGAGACACTGTGTCTGTGAATCTTCTCAGCCACAGTCCTCAGCATTCCTGGTACTCCAGGGCCCCATGTAAAACATGCCCCTGTCAATACCCCAGGTGGTAGGTCAGCCAGACTCAGTCTGACAGCAATCCTGATATGAATCTGTGATTTGGCTCCAAACCCTCACAGCCATGGTCCATGAACAGTTTTCTCACTGAGAGATCCACCAAGAGACATGCTGATCCAAGTCCATGGAGCACCACTCTACTGAACAAGGTCCTGGATGTTGTCCTGTCCACCTGGGGACCAGACAGGATCCAAGCCTCCCACATGTGTACCCAAAGGCAGATCCAGCAAGAGCTTCATTACCTGGCTACAACCCAGCATGACTGAGATTTTGGAGGTAATCTCAACAGTCCAGCTAATCAACAAGAGAAGATCTTCACCTGTTGAAACAAGTCTCTGAAGACTGGAAGAGATGTTTGCTCCTTCAAATGCACAGACAACAACACAAGGCTACATGTGCAATGAAGAATCAGGCAAAATGACACCACCAGAGGAAACTAATGAAGCTCCAGTAACAGCCTCCCCCAACCAAAGGAGATCCACAACTTGTATGACAAAGAATTTAAACTAATCATCTTAAAGAAACTCAGTGAAATGCAAGAGAACACAAATAGACAATTAAACATAATCAGGAGAACAATGGATGGATATAATGAGAAATTTAATTTAAAAAGAGAAATAATAAAAAAAGAACTAAATGGAAATCTTGGAGCTGAAGAATACAGTGACAGAACTGAGAAATTCAATAGAGAGCTTCAATATTAGACTTGATCATACAGAAAAAGAAATCAGTGAACCTAAAGATAGGTCATTGGAATTAGCCAGGTGGAGGAAATAAATAAATAAATAAATAAATAAATAAATAAATAAATAAATAAATAAATGAAAAAGAGTGAAGAAAGCTTATGTGCTTTATGGGACAACATCAAATGAGTGGACATTTACATCATGCGAGTACCAGAAGGAGAATAAACAGGTGGAAAGCTTATTTAAAGAAATAATAGCTGAGGGAGATTCAAGAAGGTGGAGGAGTAGGTGGACGTGGAGTTTATCTCTCTCCACGGATGCATCAGGAGTACATCTATAGATGCAATAATTCTCACAGAACACTGGCTGAAAACTAGCAGAAGACCTTGGACATGGAAAGGACTATAAAGATCCCTGCATAACTGGGTAGGACAGAAAATAAAAAGGGAGAAGGAGGAGGACAGGAAGCAGGTTGGGACGTGCACCCCAGGGCGGGGAAGCTAAAGCAGAGGAGAGATTCCTGAATTCAGGGAAACACCCTCTCTGACGGGGAAACACCCTCTCCAATGGGGAAATCAATTGGGACAGAAGGGAAGCATTTGAAGCCGTCGGAAGAAGGTGAAGTGGCCGATCTGTGGCAGACAGGACAGAGTGAGAAATACACAGACTGTCCATACCATGGCCCTACATGCCCTGGACTGGGACATGTGTTCACAGGTGTGCAAGGGGCTGGGAGCTGGTACGTGGGGATTGGAGAACAAGTCCAGAGCAAGAACTGCTGTGGGCTGTGGGGAGAAGGACTGAGGGGACAGGAGGGAGGAAATCAGCAGCAGGGAATGCCTATGGAGGAAGACTGGACTGCCGTGGAAGCAGGGTGCTACTGCTGAGTCACACGCAGGGGGAGGAGCCACTATTGTAACCTCTCTCTCCCCACATGCCGGTGCCTGCTGACAACAATAAAAGAAGCCTGTTCAGGGCTGGCTCTTGTGCACGGGTTGCTGAGCAATAAAAAAAGCCCCCTCAGATCTGGGCCTCATGCACTGGCTGCAGGGCACTTTAAAAAAAAAAGAAAGCCCTCTCAGGGCTGGCCCTCACATGCCTGCTGCTGGGTGCCAGAAAAACCCCACCCAGGGCTGGCCCTCACATGCCTTATGCTGGGTGCCAGAAAAGGACCTCACTAGGGCTATATCTCTTGTGCCATTGCTGCCAGATTCCCTGAGCATTTGGAGTCGCCTAGGCTCCTACAATCTAAACAGTCATACCACTTCTGTGCCCAGTTCTCACAGAGACAGACCCAAGAGCTCCAAGACGGCGTCAGGACCAGACTCCTGTGGGTGTACCACACGCAGAGGTGGGGATAAAACCAGAGCTAAGCCCCAGGGACAGGATGACTAAGGAAGAAGATTGAAAATCTTTCCATCAGCTTTACAAGCTGCAGATTAAATCCCCGTGATCAGCTAGGTAGACCCTGTGTCTATGTAATATCTGAGTAGACAATAAGTGCTCCCACAAATAAAAACGGTCTAGCTCTGGCAGCTGTGGACTTTGGGGGCAAGCACACATAGGAATTTGGCCAGATCAGAGTCTGAGTGGTGCCCAGAAGGACCACAGCAGGTCTAGAGACCAGCGCAGAGGCAGAGGATGACCTCTTGGGGAGGCGGAGGTGGACTGTGGCTCACAGTGTGTGCAAGGACACTTACAGCAGAGACCCCAGGGAAACATAATTATTACTATTAATTTTATTATGTTTTGATTCATTCTGTTGTTGGTTCTAGCTTTTTTTTGTGGTTTCTTTTTTTTCTATTTTTTGTTTGTTTCTTGTTGTTGTTTTAGGTTTTTAAAAATTTAGTCTTTTGGGATCTCCATGTTTTATAACATATTTCTATTTTTTTAATATATATTTCTATTTTTACTTTGCTTTTCTGTTCTTCTGGGTTCTTTTCCCTTATTTTTTTCTTCCTCTTTTTCTTTAATATATTTTTCTTTTTTTAATATTCCCATTCTACTTTGCTTTTCTGTTGTCCTGTGTTTTCTTCGCTTTTTATTTTATTTTATTATTATTATTTTTTAATCATTCTTATTTTTTGTTCTGCTTCCTTGCTTCATTCTTCAGTTGGCACACTGCTTTGGTTTTGTTTTTAGGTTATGTGTTTTTGTTATTTTTAATCCTAATTGTTTGATTTCACTATTGAGTTCTTCTATTGGTCTGGTTGTCCTCTTGCTTTTTGTTTTATTTGGCTCTGTTTTTGTTTCTTTTACATGTGTGTGTGTGTTTCCTAGTTTCTGGTTTTGCTTGTTTGATTTTGTTTTTACCATTTCTGCAGGGTTTTGTTTGTCTTTTTTTTTCTTTAATATGTTTCTTATTTTATTTTTTTTAATATTTCTGTTTCTACATTGCTTTTGTGTTGTTCAGTCTTCTATCGCGTTTCTCTTTTACTTTTTTCTTTTTTTATATCATTTTTGTCAGTTTGTTTTGTTTCTTTGCTTCATTCTTCAGTTGGCACTCTGCTTTGGTTTTGTTTTTTGGTTTTGCGTTTTTTGTCAACTTTCTTCTTAATTGTTTGATTTCGTTCTTGGGTTCTTTTTTTTGTCTGGTTGTTCTCTTGCTATTTCATTTATTTGGTTCTGTTTTTGTTTCTTTTGTGTGTGTTTCCTTGTTTCTGTTTGTTTGATTTTACTTTTTACCACTTGTCTGGGGTTTTGTTAGTCTTCTTTTTTTTAATCCCCTTTATTGCCAAGATGAGTGACTTTTGGGGTCTTGGTCCCTCAACAAGAAGTTGGGCCTGAGGCTCTGGAATGGGAGCACCAAGTCCAGGATGCTGGACCACTTGAGAACTCTCGGCCTCATGGAAGATTAGTCACTGAGAGCTCTAACATAGGCCTCTATCTGAATCCAAGACCCAACTGGCAGCAGCTCCCAGCACTGGATGCCTTACACCAAACAACAACCAAGACAGGAACACAAACCCACCCATCAGCACACAGACAACCTAAAGTCATACTAAGCTCACAGACACCCCAAAACACACCACCTGACAAGGCCCTGCTCATCAGAAGGAAAAGACTCAGCTCCACGCAGCAGAACGCAGGCACCAATCCCTCCCATCAAGAAGCCTACACAAGACACTGGACCAACCCCATCACCAGGGGCAGAAAACAGAAGCAAGAGGAACTATGACCCTTCAACCTAGGGAAAGGAGACCTCAAATACTGTAAAATAGACAAAATGAGAAGACAGAGAAAAATCTTACAGGTAAAGGAGCAAGATAAAAACACACAAGACCAAATAAATGAAGAGGAAATAGGCAATGCACCTGAAAAAAAATTCAGAGTAATGAGAGTAAAGATGATACAAAATCTTGGAAATAGTATAGAGAAAATACAAGAAGCATTTAACAAGGACCTAGAAGAACTAAAGAGCAAACAAACAGTAATGAACAACAAAATAACTGAAATTAAAAATACTCTAGAAGGAATCAATAACAGAATAACTGAAGAAGAAGAAGAGATAAGTGAGCTGGAAGATAGAATGGCGGAAATAACTGCCCCAGAGCAGAATAAAGAAAAAACAATGAAAAGAATGGAGGAGAGTCTCAGAGACCTCTGGGACAACATTAAATGAACCAATATTCGAATTATAGGCATCCAGAGGAAGAAGAAAAGAAGAAAGGGTCTCGGAAAATATTTGAAGAGATTACAGTTGAAAACTTCCCCAACATGAGAAAGGAAATAGTCAGTCAAGTCCATGAAGCACAGAGAGTCCCATACAGGATAAATCCAAGGAGAAAAAATGCCGAGACACATGTTAATCAAACTAACAAAAATTAAACACAAAGAAAAAATATTAAAAGCAGCAAGGGCAAAGCAACAAAAACATACAAGGGAATCTCCATAAAGTTAACACCTGATCTTTCACTAGAAATTCTACAGGCCAGAAGGGAGTGGCAAGATATATGTAAAATGATGAACGGGAAAAATCTACAAACAGGATTACTCTACCCAGCGTGGATCTCATTCAGCTTCAACAGAGAGATCAAAAGCTTTACAGACAAGCAAAATTTAAGAATTCAGCACCACGAAACCAGCTTTACAACAAATGCTAAAGGAATTTCTCTAGGCAGGAAACACAAGAGAAGGAAAAGACTTACAAAAACAAACCCAAAACAATTAAGAAAATGGTAATAGGGACAGACATATTGACAATTACCTTAAATGTAAATGGATTAAATACCCCAACCAAAAGACACAGATTGGCAGAATGGATACAACAGCAAGACCCATATATATGCTGTCTACAAGAGACCCATTTCAGGCATAAGAACACATACAGACTGAAAGTGAGGGGATGGAAAAAGATATTCCATGCAAAAGGAAAACAGAAGAAAGCTGGAGTAGCAATACTTATATCAGACAAAATAGACTTTAAAATAAAGACTATTATAAGAGACAAGGAAGGACACTATATAACGATCAAGGGATCAATCCAAGAAGAAGATATAACAATTGTAAATATCTATGCACCCAATATAGGAGCACTTCAATACATAAGGCAAATGCTAACACCCATAAAAGGGGAAATCAACAGTAACACAGTAATAGTAGGTGACTTTAACAGCCCACCTGGTATGGAGGCCAGCAGGGTTTACAAGTGTGGTCCCACATGTCTATATATACTTGCATACTTCAAAAGCTGCTGCCTGAGAATTGGGCTACCAATCAGGCTGAAAATAGGTACTGACTAAGAAACTTCCCTTTGGGACACTGACAGGTCTTGGCACACCCTCAAAAACTAAAAGCAATTTAAAATAAAATAAAATAGGCTGCTTGGACAATCACAAAAGTTCATGAGACTATCAAGGGCTAAGGCAAGGCTGAATGATAAAGTTTATCTCCTACATGAGGCCAGTTCTTCAAGACTGGGAGAGGTAGCTAGCTGGTTCATAGAATACATAGAAACAAACACAGAGAGGCAAGCAGAATGAGGGAACAAAGGAATATGTTCTAAGCAAAAGAACAAGGTTAAACCTCAGAAAAAAAGCATTAATGAAGTGGAGATCATTCATTTACCTGATAAAGAATTCAAGGAAATGGTCATAAAGATGCTCACTGAATTTAGGAGAAGAATGGATGAATATAACGAGAATTTTTTTAAGTGATAGAAAATATAGAAAAGAACCAATCAGAAATGAATAATACAATAACTCAATTGAAAAATACACTAGATGGGTTCAACAGCAGACTAGATAAAACAGTAGAAAGGATCACTGATGTTGAAGATAAGGCAGTGGAGCTCACCCAATCAGAATAGCAAAAAGAAAACAAAACTCAAAAGTGAAGATACTTAAGAGGCTTATGAGACAACATCAAGCATAACAATATTCACATTGTAGGGGGTCCAGAAGAATAGAGAGAGAAAGGGGAAGAAAAATTATTTGAAGCAATAATGGTTGAAAATTTCTCTAGCACAAAGAAGGAATCAGACATCAGATCCCAGGAGCCAGGAGAGTTCCAAATAAACAGAACCCAAAGAGATTCACACCAAGACATATTATAATTAAAATGGCAGAAGCTAAAGATAAAGATATAATCTTAAAAGCAGAAAGATAAAACTACTTTTATGTACAAAGAAACTTCCATAAGACTATAAGCAGATTTTTCCATCAGAAATTTTGCAAGGCAAAAGAGAGTGGCACAATATATTCAAAGTGCTGAAACGAAAAATCTTCCAACCAAGACTACTCTACCTGGGAAAATAATCATTCGTAATTGAAGTAGAGATAAAGAGTTTTCCAGACAAGCAAAGCTAAAGGAGTTCATCACCATAAAACCAGTCTTACAAGAAATGTTAAAGGGAATTTGTTAACCTGAAAAAGAAAAGGCATTACTTAGTAATGAAGAAACTCATGAAAGTATAGATCTCACTGGTAAAGGTAAATATATAGTAAAGGTAGTAGATTAATCACCTATAAAGATAGTGTGAAAGTTAAAAGACAAAAGTAGTAAAAATAACTATAATTACAATCATTAGGGATACACAAGATAAAAAGAGGTAAAATATGACATCAAAACATAAAAGGTAGGGGGGGAGGAAAATGTATTGTTTTAGAATGCATTCAAACTTAAGTTGTTAGTAGACTTAATAAATGTAGGTTATTTTATGTGAGCTCCATGGTAGCTACAAGCAAAAACCAATAGTAGACACACAAAAGATAATGAGAAAGTAATCTCAGTATATGTCACAAAAAGTCATCAAACCACGAAGGAAGAGAACAAGAAAAGAAGAAAGGAACAGAGAGGAACTACAAAACAGCCAGAAAACAATTAACAAAATGACAATAAGTATATAACTATCAATAATTACTGTAAATGTAAATTGACTAAATGCTCCAATCAAAAGACTTTGTGGTTGAATGGATAAAAGAACAAGACACATCTATATGCTGCCTACAAGAGACTCACTTAAGGTTTTAGAACACACACAGACTAAAAGTGAAGGGATGGAAAGAGATGTTCCATACAAATGGGGACCAAAAGAAAGCTGAGGTAGCTATGCTTATCTCAGACAAAATAGACTTTAAAACAAAGACTGTAATAAAAGGCAAAGAAGGGCATTACACAATGATAAAGGGGTGAATCCACCAAGAGTATATAACACTGGTAAGTATTTATGCACCCAACATAGGAACACATAAATATATAAGCAAAAAGTAACAGACATAAAGGGATAGAGAGCAATACAATAATAGTAGAGGACTTTAATACCACACTTAAATCAATGGATAGATCATCCAGACAACAAAATCTATAAGGAAACACTGACCTTAAACAACACATTAGACCGGATGAAATTAACAGATATACACAGAATATTTCATCCAAAAGCAGCAGAATACACATTCTTCTGATGTGCACATGAAATATTCTCCAGGATAGATCATATGTGGCCTAACATATCCACCAAAGAAATCTTAATAATTTAAGAAGATTCAAATCACATCAAGCATCTTTCTTGACCACAATCTTATGAAACTAGAAATCAAATACAATAAGAAAATTGAAAATTTTACAAATATGTAGAGATTAAGCAGCATACTATTGAACAACCAATGGGTCAATGAAGAATTCAAAGGAGAAACCAAGAATAGCCTTGACAAAAATGAAAATGGAAATATAACATACCAAAGTGTATGGGATACAGCAAGAGCAGTTCCAAGAGGTAAGTTCATAGCAATATATTCCTACCTCAAGAAACAAGAAAAATAGCAAATAAACAGTCGGACTTTACATCTCAAGGAACTAGGGGAAAAAATGAAGCCCAAAGTTAGAAGAAAGAAATAACAAAGATGAGAGTGAAAATAAATCAAATAGAGACTAAAAAGACAATTTAAAAGATCAAGAAAACTAGCAGCTTGTTTTTTGAAAAGATAAACAAATTTGATAAACTCTTAGTTAGACTCACCAAGAAAAATAGAGGGCTCCAAAAAATAAAATCAGAAATGAAAGAGGATATATTACAACTGTTTCCAAAAAATACAAAGGATAATAAGAGATTCTGAACAATTACATGCCATAAAATTGAACAACCTAGAAAAATGGATAAATTCCTAAAATCATACAGCCTACAAAGCTAAATCATACAGCCTACAAAGCTGAATCATGAAGAAATTGAAAATCTGAATAGACTTATTACTAGTAAGGAGATTGAAACAGTAATCAAAAAAAAATTCAATGTTAAAATTTCAGGACCAGACCAGATGGCTTTACCGATGACTTCTACCAAACATTCAAAAAAGAATTAATAACAACATCTCTCAATCTTTTCCAAAAAATTGAAGAGGAGGAAATGCTTCTAAACTAATTTTACAAGGCCAGGATTACCCTGATACCAAAACCAGAAAAGGACACCACAAGAAAATAAAATTACAGGCCAATATCCAAGGAACACAGATGCAAAAATGCTCAAAAAATATTAGCAAGCCAAATTCAACAATACATTAAAAGTATAATAAACCATGATCAAGTAGAATTTATTCCAGGGATGCAAGGATGGTTCACCATCTGGAAATCAATCAACGTGATACACCATATTAACAAAATGAAGAACAAAAAATATATGATCGTCTCAATAGATACAGGAAAAGCATCTGAAGAAATTCAACATCCATTTATGATAAAAACTGAACAAACTGGGTATAGAGGGAACTACATCAACAAAATAAAAGCTATATAAGACAAGCCCACAGCTAACATTGTACTCAATAGTGAAGAGCTGAAAGTTTTCCTCTAAGGTCAGGAACAAGACAAGAATGCTCGCTCTAGTTCCCTTTATTCAAAATAGTACTGGAAGTCCTAGGCAGAGCATTTAGGCAAGAAAAAGAAATAAAAGGCATCTAAATTGGAAAGAAAGAAGTAAAACTGTCACTATTGACAGATGACAAGATTTTATATACGGAATACCCTAAAAATTCCACCAAATAAGTGTTAGAACTTATAAACAAATTCAGTAAAGCTGCAGGATACAAAATCAATATGAAAAAGTCTATGTGTTTCTATAGACCGACAATGAACTATCAGAAAAGAAATGAAGAATAAAATACCATTTACAATTAAATCAAAAATAATAAAATACTTAGTGATAAATTTAATCAAGGAGGTGAAAGACATACACTTAAAACTCTAAGACACTGTTGAAATAAATTAAAGGAGACACAAATAAATGGAAAGATATTCCATGCATATATGTTGGAAGATTAATATTATGAAAATGGCCATACTACCCAAAGCAATCCACAGAGTCAGTGCAATCCCTATCAATATTCCAATGGAATTTTTCACAGAAATAGAGCAAACAATTCTAAAATTTGTATGGAACCACAAAAGACCCTGAATAGTCAAAGCAAGCTTGAGAAAGAAGAACATAGTTAGAGGCACCATGCTCCCTGATTTCAAATTACATTACAAAGCTATGCTAATCAAAATTGGAATTGGCATAAAAACAGTCATATTGCTCAAAGAAACAGAATAGAGAGCCCAGAAATATACCCATGCATACATAGTCAATTAAATTTTGACAAAGGAGGCAAAAATACATAATGGGGACAGAACTATCTCTTTAATACATGTGTTTGGGTAAACCTGACAACCACACAAAAAAGAATAAAACTGACCATTATCTTACACCATACACAAAATTTAGCTTAAAATGGATTAAATACTTGAATGTAAGACCTGAAATCATAAAACGTCTAGGTGGTAAGCTACTTGACTTCACTCTTAGAAATGAGTTTTTGGATCTGACTCCAAAGGCAACAAAAGCAAAAATAAATAAGTGGGGCTACATCAAACTAAAAAGCTTCTGCACCACAAAGGAAATCATCAACACAATGAAAAGGCAATCTACTGAATGGGAGAAAGTATTTGCAAATCATATATCTGATAAGATGTTAATATCCAAAATATATAAAGAACTCATAAAATTCAACAGCAAAAACAAACCAATAATCCAATTAAAAATGGGCAGAAGACCTGAATAGGCATTCTTCCAAAGAAGACATTCAGGTGGACAACAGGCACATGAAAAGATGCTCAACATCACTAATCATCAGGGAAATGCAAATCAAAACCACAGTGAGATATGACCTCATACCCATTAGAATGGCTATTATCTAAAATACAGGAAATAACAAGTGTTGGTGAGGATGTGAAGTAAAGGGAATCCTTGTGCATTATTATTATGGAAAACATTATAGAGGTTTCTCAAAAAATTAAAAATAGATGTACCATGTGACCCAGAAATTCCACTTCTGGGGATTTAATTGAAGAAAACAAAAACATTAATTTGCAAAGATATATGCACTTCCATGTTCACTGCAGCATTATTTACATTAGCCAAAATATGGAAACAACCTAAGCTTTCCCTCAAAGGATGAATGAATTACAAATAGGTGATATATATATATATATAGTATATAGTACTGATATATAGTATACTCTCTCTCTCTCTCTCTCTGTATATATATATATATATATATATATATATATATATATATATATATAAATACTATTTAGTCATAAAGAAGAATGAAATCTTACCATTTGTGACAACATGGATGGAGTTTGAGGTCATTATGCTAAGTGACATAAGTCAGAATAAAGAAAAA
Organism: Balaenoptera musculus; assembly: GCF_009873245.2. NCBI lineage: Eukaryota > Metazoa > Chordata > Mammalia > Artiodactyla > Balaenopteridae > Balaenoptera > Balaenoptera musculus. The sequence goes on along the minus strand of NC_045806.1, from coordinate 69,181,218 downwards.
CAGATACCATATGATCTCACTAAGAAATATAGAGAGCAGATTGGTGGTTATCAGAGGGAAGGGGGGATGGGGGTAAAATGAGTGAAGGGAGTCAAAAGGTACACACTTCCTGTTATAAAATAAATGTCATGGGGATGTAATGTATAGCATGTTGACCATAGTTAATAATACTGTATTACATTTTGAAAGTTGCTAAGAGAGCATACCTTAAAAGTTTTCATCATAAAAAATAATTGTAACTATGTAAGGTGATGGATGATAATTAGACTTATTGTGGTGATCATTTCACAATGTATGCAAATATCAAATCATTATGTTGTACACCTGAAACTAATATAATATTGTCAATTATACCTCAAAAATAATCAGGGAAATGCAAGTTAAGTACACAATAATATACCATTTTACATCACTCAACTGGCAAAAATTGTAATGTCAGACAATGCAAAATATTGAAGAAAGTAGATCAATAGGATCTCTTACATCGCTGGGGGAGCATATGAATTGGTACACCTGATTTGGAAAATAACTAAACATCATTTTGAAAGTTGAACATCTGTATACCCTACAATCCAGCAATTTATTAATCTTCCTCCTAAAGATACTTGTGCAGTATAACAGAAAATATATAGTAAAATACCCATAATCAGCACTGTCGATTTAGCACATACCAAAAAAAAAAAAAGAAAAACTACAAGTCACCTAAGAATCCATTGATAAGAGAATTATAAAAATAACTATGGCATACTCACAGTGGAATATTATAAAGCAGCGAAAATGAAGGCACTTTAGTCACATAAAATAAGATGAATGGATCTTAGAATAATAATATTGTGAGGATAAAGCAAGTACCAGAAAGCTACACACATTTTAGTACCTTTTTAAAAATTGCTACAGCATAATCAAAGCTAAACATTATATTATTTAGCTATACATACTTATATGATAAAATTGTTAATTTTTTTAAATCACTGAATCATTATATTTTTTTTTTTTTTGGCTGCACTGCACGCCTTGTGGGATCTCAGTTTCCCGACCAAGGATTGAACCCAAGCCACGGCAGTGAAAGCTTGGAATCCTAACCACTAGGCAGCCAGGGAACTCCTTAAAATTATTTTTAAAAAGACAGAAATATTCAGTTAGGGGAGAGGCATGTGGGATGAAATAGGGGAGATTTGGGGGTTTATGGGTATTCATTAGTTTATTAATTATAAACCTACTTTTAAAATCTAAAGTAAAATTTAAAGAAAGTATATTCCATATGTTAAAATATTTAAGCAGCAATTTGCAAAGAAAATGGTATAATGAAATCCCATTTTTGCTTTTAAAAATCACAATATGATATCTTATGTGTGTTTATATTATTTTTAATTAGTATAGGAAGAAAAAGCTTCAAGAAAAACACCAAACAGTTAATAATAATTACTTCTGGGGGAGGGTGTGATTTTCTTGGAGGAACAGAGGCAATGGGGACTTTCATATTTTACACCTCTGTATTATATGAATTTTAAATTATAAAATCTTTAGAAATGAAATATGAAGAAGTGAGGTAGATATTTATAAGTAACATTTTTCTTGCTACTAAATAATAGTGTCATTTTAAAACCCCTTTAAAAGTCATGATTAAGCTAAAGGATTTCTTGCCAGTACATACCATGCACCCCTAAACACACCACAGCTCAAAATATAAATGCATACGAATATAAAGAAGTACACTCTAAAATCCAGCTTGCCATGTAAGAAATTCATGTTATGGAAGCACCAAATGACCAATGAAAATCAAAGGCCAAATTTCACAATGCCTCCTGCATTACTACTAAAAATCTATTCTTATTAAATGTAAGGCATCAGTGAAACCATGGCTTTGTATTTCATATCTATAAACACAATGAAACAATGAAAGAATCACAATCCTCACATAAGAAATACAATTCAAAACACTTTATTCATAAAATTCTGGGGGGGCGAGACCTTCAAGATGGCAGAGGAGTAAGACGTGGAGATCACCTTCCTCCCCACAAATACATGCGAAATATATCTACATGTGGAACAACTCCTACAGAACACCTACTGAATGCTGGCAGAAGACCTCAGACTTCGCAAAAGGCAAGAAACTCCCCACGTACCTGGGTAAGGCAAAAGAAAACAGAAAAAAAACAGAGACAATAGAATAAGGAGGGGACCAGCACCTCTGGGAGGGAGCTGTGAAGGAGGAAAAGTTTCCACACACTAGGAAGCCCCTTCACTGGCTGAGACAGGGCGAAGGGTGGGGGGAAGTTTCGGAGCCAAAGAGAGCACAGCAACAGGGGTGAAGAGGGCAAAGAAGAGAGATTCCCACACAGAGGATTGGTGCCAACCAGCATTCACCAGCCTGAGAGGCTTGTCTGCTCACCCACTGGGGAAGGTGGGGACTGGGAGCTGAGGCTCTGGCTTCAGAGTTCAGATCCCAGGGAGAGGACTGGGGCTGGCTGTGTGAGCACAGCCTGAAGGGTGCAAGTGCACCACAGCTAGTCAGGAGAGAGCCCTGGAAAAAATCTGGAACTGCCTAAGAGGCAAGAGACCATTGTTCTGGGGTGCGTGAGGATAGGTGATTCAGAGCACTGCCTAAACGAGCTCCAGAGACAGGCACCAGCCACGCCTATCAGTGCAGACACCAGAGATGGGCATGAAATGCTAAGGCTACCACTGCAGCCACCAAGAAGCCTGTGTGTAAGGACAGGTCACTATTCACACTTCCCCTCCCAGGAGGCTGTGCAGCCCGCCACTGCCAGGGTCCCGGGATCCAGGGACAACTTCCCCAGGAGAACACACAGTGCACCTCAGGCAGTTGCAACATCACACCAGGTTCTGTGCTGCAGGCTCGCCCTTCATTCCATACCCCTCCTTGGCCCCGGCCTGAGTGAGTCAGAGCACATTAATCAGCTGCTCTTTTAACCCTGTCCTGTCTGAGCAAAGAACAGATGCCCTCAGGCGACCTACATGTAGAGGCAGGGCCAATCCACAGCTGAACCCCAGGAGCTGTGAAAACAAAGAAGAAAAAGGGAAATTTCTCCCAGCAGCCTCAGGAGCAGCAGATTAATTCTGCACAATCAACTTGATATACCCTGCGTCTGTGGAATACATGAATCAACATCAAATCATCACAAAATTGAGGTGGTGGACTTTGTCTGATTTTGTCTGTACAGATTTGATTTTACCATTTGTCCTAGGGTTCTGTCTGTCGGTTTTTTGTTTTCTTTTTGTTTTTTAGTATACTTTTTTAGTGCTTGTTATCATTGGTGGATTTGTTTTTTGGTTTGGATGCTCTCTTCTTTCTTCCTTTCTTTTTTTAAATTATTTTTTAATTCTTTTAATTTTTAATAGTTTTTTAAAGATTTTTATCTTAATAACAAATTGATTTTCTTTTTTTCTTTCTTTCTTTTTTTTTTTCCTACCTTTTCTTCTGAGCTGTGTGGCTGACAGGATCTTGGTGCTCTGGCTGGGTGTCAGGCCTGTGCCTCTGAGGTGGGAGAGCCGAATTCAGGACATTGGTCAACAAGAGACCTCCTGGCTCCATGTAATATCAAACAGCGTAAGCTCTCCCAGAGATATCCATCTCAGCACTAAGACCCAGCTCCACTCAACAACCACCAAGCTACAGTGCTGGACACCTTACACCAAACAACTACCAAGACAGGAACACAATCACAACTGCTAGCAGAGACACTGCCTAAAATCATAATAAGGTCACAGACACCCCAAAACACACCACCGGATGCAGTCCTGCCCACCAGAAAATAAGATCCAGCCTCATCCACTAGAACATAGGCACCAGTCGCCTTCACCAGGAAGCCTACACAACCAACTGAACCAACCTTAGCCACTGGGGGCAGACACCAAAAACAACAGGAACTATGAACCTGCAGCCTGCAAAAAGGAGAACCCAAATCCAGTAAGTTAAGCAAACTGAGAAGACAAAAAAACACACAGGAGATGAAGTAGCAAAGTAAAAACCCACCAGACCAAACCAATGAAGAGGAAATAGGCAGTCTACATGAAAAAATAATTCAGATTAATGATAGCAAAGATGATCAAAATCTTCGAAAGAGAATGGAGAAAATAAAAGAAACATTTAACAAGGACACAGAAGAACTAAAGGGCAAACAAACAATGACAAAAAACACAATAAATGAAATTAAAAATCCTCTACAAGGAATAAATAGCAGAATAACTGAGGCAGAAGAACGGATCGTTGACCTGGAAGATAAAATAGTGGAAACAACTACCACAGAGCAGAAAAAAGAAAAAAGAATGAAAAGAATTGAGGACAGCCTCAGAGACCTCCGGGAAAATATTAAACTGAACAACATTCAAATTATATGTGTCCCAGAAGAAGAAGAGAAAAAGAAAGGGACTGAGAAAATATTTGAAGAGATTATAGTTGAAATATTACTTAATATGGGAAAGGAAATAGTCAATAAGGTCCAGGAAGCACAGAGAGCCCCATACAAGATAAATCCAAGGAGAAACACGCCAAGACACATATTAAGCAAACTATCAAAACTTAAATACAAAGAAAAAATATTAAAAGCAGCAAGGGAACAACAACAAATAACGTACAAGGGAATCTCCATAAGGTTAACAGCTGATCTTTCAGAATAAACTCTGCAAGCTAGAAAGGAGTGGCAAGATATATTTAAAGTGATGAAAGGGAAAAACCTACAACCCCAAGATTACTCTACCCAGCAAAGATCTCATTCCGATTTGACGGAGAAATCAAAACCTTTACAGACAAGCAAAAGCTAAGAAAACTCAGCACTACCAAACCAGCCCTACAACAAATGCTAAAGGAACGTCTCTAGGCAGGAAACATAAGAGAAGGAAAAGACCTACAATAACAAGTCCAAAACAATAAAGAAAATGGTAATAGGAACATACATATTGATAACTACCTTAAATGTAAATGGATTAAATGCTCCAACCAAAAGACATAGACTGGTGAACGGATATAAAAACAAGACCCATATATATGCTGTCTACAAGAGACCCACTTCAGACCTAGGAACCCATACAGACTTTCTTTATTGGACATTCCATCCAAGAACAAAAGAATACACTGTCTTCTCAAGTGCTCATGGAACATTCTCTAGGATAGATCATATCTTGGGTCACTACTCAAGCCTTGGTAAGGTTAAGATAACTGAAATTGTATCAAGTATCTTTCCTGACCACAACGTTATGGGATTAGATATCAATTACAGGAAAAAATCTGTAAAAAATACAAGCACATGGAGGCTAAACAATACACTAATAAATAACCAAGAGATCACTGAAGAAATCAAGGAGGAAATAAAAAAAATACCTAGAAACAAATGACAATGAAAACACGATGACCCAAAACTTATGGGATGCAGCAAAAGCAGTTCTGAGACGGAATTTTATAGCAAAACAATCCTAACTCAATAAACCAGAAACGTATCAAATAAACAACCTAACTTTACACCTAAAGCAATTAGAGAAAGAAGAACAAAAAAACAACCCAAAGTTAGCAGAAGGAAAGGAATTAATAAAGATCAGATTAGAAGTAAATGAAAAAGACATTAGAGAAACAATAGCAAAGATAAATGAAACTAAAAGCTGGTTCTTTGAGAAGATAAACAAAATTGATAAACCATTAGCCAGACTCATCAAGAAAAAAAGGGAGAAGACTCAAATTAATAAAATTAGAAATGGAAGAGGAGAAGTAACAACTGACACTGTAGAAATACAAAGAATCATGAGACATTACTACAATCAAATATATGCCAATAAAATGGACAACCTGGAAGAAATGCACAAATTCTTAGAAAAGCACAACCTTCTGAGACTGAGCCAGGGAGAAATAGAAAATAGAAACAGACCAATCACAAGCACTGAAATTGAAACCGTGATTAAAAATCTTCCAACAAACAAAAGCCCAGGACCAAATGGCTTCAGAGGCGAATTCTATCAAACATTTAGAGAAGACCTAATACAGATCCACCTCAAAATCTTCCAAAATATAGCAGTGGGAGGAAAATTCCCAAACTCATTCTATGAGGTCACCATCACCCTGATACCAAAACCAGACAAAGATGTCACAAAGAAAGAAAACTACAGGCCAATATCACTGATGAACATAGATGCAAAAGTCCTCAACATGATACTAGCAAACAGAATCCAACAGCTCTTTAAAAGGATCATACACTATGATCAAGTGGGGTTTATTCCAGGAATGCAAGGATTCTTCAGTATATGAAAATCAATCAATGTGATAAACCATATTGAAAAATTGAAGGAGAAAAATCATATGATCATCTCAATAGATGCAGAAAATCTTTCGACAAAATTCAACACCCATTTATGATAAAAAGCCTCCAGAAAGTAGGCATAGAGGGAACTTACCTCAACATAACGAAGGCCATATATGACAAACACACAGCCAACATCGTTCTAAATTGTGAATGACTGAAAGCATTTCCTCTAAGACCAGGAACAAGACAAGGCTGTCCACTCTCACCACTATTATTCAACACAGTTTTGGAAGTTTTAGCCACAGCAACCAGAGATGATAAAGAAATAAAAGGAATCCAAATTGGAAAAGAAGAAATAAAGCCGTCACTGTTTGCAGATGACATGATACTATACATAGAGAGTCTTAAAGATGCTACCAGAAAACTACTAGAGCTAATCAATGAATTTGGTAAAGTATCAGGATACAAAGTTAATGCATGGAAATCCTCTGTATTTCTGTACAATAACAATGAAAAATCTGAAGGAGAAATTAAGGAAACACTCCCATTTACCATTGCAACAAAAAGAATAAGATACCTAGGAATACACCTACTTAAGGAGACAAAAGACCTGTATGCAGAAAATTATAAGAGAGTGATGAAAGAAATTAAAGATGATACAAACAGATGGAGAGATATACCATGTTCCTGGATTGGAAGAATCAACATTGTGAAAATGACTATACTACCTAAAGCAATCTACAGATTCAATGCAATCCCTATCAAACTACCCATGACATTTTTCACAGAACTAGAACAAAAAGTTCACAATTTGTATGGAAACACAAAAGACCCCGAATACCCAGAGCAATCTTGAGAAAGAAAAATGGAGCAGGAGGAATCAGGCTCCTAGACTTCAGACTATACTCCAAAGCTATAGTAATCAAGATAGTATGGTACTGGTACAAAAACAGAAATATAGATCAATGGAACAGGGTAGAAAGCCCAGAGATAAACCCACGCACTTATGGTCAACTTATTTTTGCTAAAGGAGGCAAGAATATACAATGGAGAAAAGACAGCCTCTTCAATAAGTGGTGCTGGGAAAACTGGACAGTTACATGTAAAAGAATGAAATTATAATACTCCCTAACACCATACACAAAAATAAACTCAAAATGGATTAAAGACCTAAATTTAAGGCCAGACACTATAAAACTCTTGGAGGAAAACATAGGCAGAACTCTCTATGACTTAAATCACAGCAAGATCCTTTTTGACCCACCTCCTAGAGAAATGGAAATAAAAACAAAAATCAACAAATGGGTCCTAGTGAAACTTAAAAGCTTTTGCACAGCAAAGGAAACCATAAATAAGACAAAAAGACAACCCTCCGAATGGGAGAAAATATTTTCAAATGAATCAACTGACAAAGGAATAATCTCCAAAATTTACAAGCAGCTCATGCAGCTCAATATCAAAAAAATCAAACAACCCAATCCAAAAATGGGCAGAAGACCCAAATAGACATTTCTCCAAAGAAGATATACCGATTGCCAACAAATACGTGAAAGAATGCTAAACATCACTAATCATTAGAGAAATCAAATCAAAACTACAATGAGGTTGCACCTTACACTGGTCACCATGGCCATCATCAAAAATTCTGCAAACATTAAATGCTGGAGAGGGTGTGGAAAAAAGGCAACCCTCTTGCACTGTTGGTGGGAATGCAAACTGATACAGCCACTATGGAGAATAGTATGGAGGTTCCTTAAAAAACTAAAAACAGAGCTACCACAGGACCCAGCAAACCCACTACTGGGCATATATCCTGAGAAAACCATAATTCAAAAAGAGTCATGTACCACAATGTTCATTGCAGCACTATTTAAAATAGACAGGGCAGGGAAGCAACCTAAGTGTCCATCGATCAATGAATGGATAAATCACATGTGGCACATATATAGAGTGGAATATTACTCAGCCATAAAAGGAAAAGAAATTGAGTTATTTGTAATGAGGTGGATGGACCTAGAGTCCGTCATACAGAGTGAACTAATCCAGAAAGAGAAAAACAAATACCATATGCTAATGTATATGTATGGAATCTAAAAAAAATTTAAAAATAAAAATGGTTCTGAAGAACCTAGAGGTAGGACAGGAATAAAGACACAGCCATAGAGAATGGACTTGAGGACACGGGGATTGGGAAGGGTAAGCTGGGACGAAGTGAGAGAGTGCCTGGACATATATACACTACCAAATGTAAAATAGATAGCTAGTGGGAAGCAGCCACATAGCACATGGAGATCAGCTTGGTGCTTTTTGACCACCTATAGTGGTGGGATATGGAGAGTGGGAGGGAGATGCAAGAGGGAGGACATATGGGGATATATGTATATGTATAGCTGATTCACTTTATTATAAAGCAGAAACTAACAAAAATAATATTTGGAGACTTGGGGAAATTATATATGTGTTTGAAATTCGATCAGGCGGATTCAGATTTATATTTTGTTACTTTTATTATACCCTTATCACTACCTTTCTAAATGTACCCTTAAAAATTAAATTTAAAAGTGCAAAAAAAATAGAATAGAAGAATAATTAAATTAGTTCTATCAATTTCTGTGAGCTGAAGTAAGAACAATGGGTGGACACCCACAGAATAGACGATTTTATATAATTGTAAGAGAGAATTTTCCAACAGTGAGGTCTATAATGAACTTCCCAGGTATATAGGATTCCTAGCTGAAGGTATATGAGCCTAGGCTATATAGATATGTGGTATAAAGAAAACAGCATGGGTTTTGGTGTTACAATAACCTGAGTCCACATTCCATCTGTGCAACTTATTAGTTGTGTGACCTTGAACAAGTAACTTAAACTCCATCAGCCTCAGTTTCCTTATCTGTAAAATGTACTTCACATGAAAGGGATTATGAGAATAAAATAAAATAAAATAAATGTTAAGCAATGAACACAGTATTTGGCATATATCTGGCCATCTTTCATATATGAGAATTGATTCATATACTAGAATGGATGGTTGGACCAAAACTAAAGTGTTTTCCAAGTCTAACAATATATGAATTCCATGATATTTTTAATTTTACCTGAAGTATATGAAAATTAGATCCCAAAGATGACATCTGAGACAATATGTAATCAAGTTATGCTTTTTTACAAAGAACCAAATATTAGTATCAGATATTAGGCACTTAGGAAGTCTTAAAACAGATTATGCCAAAGAGAAAGACAAGGATAAAATTTTCCTTTCTCCTGCATGTCCATCCATCACTGTAATGTCAGTACGATTTTTGATGAAGAAGCATGTCTCAGAGAGAAGACATTGCTATAATTATTATGCCTGAGCAGTGTGGCCCAAAATATCCTTTAGATTTTAAGTGTTTTTTATTAGTCTCCAAAAGCTGACATGTTTTAATATCATGTGCTTTATTCAAGTCTATGAACATCTCCTGTATTTCACATAAATACTTTACTTTCAGGTCCCATATGGAGCAGTGAGAGAGAAAAACAGAGCAAGAGAAAATAAAAATGGTTAGCAAGAGAAAATCTGAATGATAACAGAAAATATAACAGAAGAGGAGAGCAAGGTAAATGCTTATAGAAAACAGGGTGAAAAATAAAGAAAACATTAGGTACCATATTGCATGTTTATTAAAATATTATCAAAAAACATTTAAATCTATTTCTCTACATTTAAGAAGTAATATCTATTATAAATCTCAAAATTTCTTTCATCTGTGCAAAATATTGTTCCTACAGACTTTCAGTCTGAGCTGATAATGAGAAAGATGTAATTATGCTTTATGGCAGATACAGAATACTGAGTCATTTCATTTTCAACAATATCTTTGGTGACTACTAGTTTGTTACTGAAGTTGAATTCAGTTTATACTCTACTAAAAAAAAAAAAAAAAATGCTTCAAGAGCAAAGTCTCTTGTCCCTAGGAAAAAAGTGTCAAGTAGCCTGTTTTCCTCCTCTTCTTCTCTAGTTTTCCCCTCTATGGACTCAATGTCCTCATGCTTTATTTCGACTTGACTTCACCAAAAACCCGTTTTTCAGAAAGGACACCCAAAACATTCTTGCACTTAAAAGGAAAACGTGAACTTGCTTAACATTGTATATACGACAGGGAATTTTTCATTCTGACAAGGAGCAAGTCGTAAAGCCAAATAAATTACATTCAAACATCAGCAAACTGTAAAAGGAGGTAGTTTTTAAGGCAGAAGGATCTTTCCTTTGTGCCATATATTATGTTAAAAACGGGAATTACTATTCAATGCTTTCTTTTGGTATGAAACAACTGCTAAGCAACGAACAAAACAAAACACAAAAGCTAAAAAACTACTCTTAAATATTTACAGTTTTATGAGTGAACCTATTAAACTTGCTTCAAATGAATATTAAATTGATCTAGAAAGGAAGAAATATAATTAATTAATTCTAATTGTTTCAGCCATATCTGAAATACTTCAGGCAATCCATAATTCTAGAGACTAGTATCATAGTTTTTTTCTAAATAAAGAACAAACATAGGTACCCAAGGCAGTAGGTGTAGGTGAAAGGTTTCTTTCACTGGGACTTATTGAAGAAAAAATATTTCCCCAACAGTGGAGTTTTATGAAGGTGAATTTATCTATGCTAATATTTGACATGAATAATTTCATATAACTTTGACTTATTAAGTATATTAAGGCCTGTTCTCTTATAAACACCAAAGAACAGTTATAGTCTCTGCCAAAAGAAAACTGCACACAAACAAATTATTTATCAGAGGAAGAATATTCCAAATCGGAAATGTGAATAAAGGAACTATGTTTTGTTTTTGTTTCAGAATATGCTGAAAAGATACTGCTTATACTTGCCAATTATAGTTATACCTTTTATAGTTGTTTTCTGTCTCACAATTTAGAATACTATCTTCCATAAGAAATATTTAATTTTTTATTGTTTCATCCAATTTAATTTGTGTAACACAAAATATAAAACAAATATGCTTTAAACATTCACTATATACAGTGTGTGTGTGTCTATACTTTTCTACAGTGTACTAAAGGAAATATAATTACTGGGTACTCTAGTATTAAAAAGACTATAGTATATTTTAAATATTTTATTTTATAAAACAAAATCTTGGGAGGCAACTTACCACATCTATCATATCAGATTCCATTTCATGGCTGAGATCAGACTACAAGAAAAAGGAATACAGAAGTTAGTGTATAATTGTTGATATAAAATCTGTTATTTATTTCTTTTTTAAGGGCATGGAATAAGTATTAAATAATAATACTAGTGTGTTTCAAATAATCTATTCATTTCCAAGTTATAAAAAGGCATCCTCCAGAATCTGAGGGACTAGCACCAATCTGAGAGGTCTCTGTCGTGTAACAGATGGATTTTATCCATCTATATTTATTGTGATTGTGATACATTCGGACTTATTCTACCATTTTATTTTATCTTCTATGTGCTATGTTTTTCTCTTGGCTCCTTTCCTTCATTTTCCCTGCACTCTATTAAAACCAATTTTCTTAATTTTCTTTGTTTCCTACTCTACTGGTCAAGACATTACACATTTTATATATTCCTTTAACCTAAAAGCTTTAATATGCATAGCAGACAATCAAAACTTATATCCTCCTTGGATCCATACAATCACCTTAAACACTTGTACTCCAATCTCCTCTCTTCAATTTTTTTTGTTATCATTGTCCAAGATTTTACTTCCCTTTTTTCTTCAGATGACAAAATTAGTTTTTCTTAACTGCCAAAGCTTATATAGATAAACGACACGTTTAATGATTTTCCTGACCACCACAGCTTCATTTTAAGAAATTTATTTATTTTATAACAAATGATACACAAGTGCATGAATATCATAAATATATAGCTTGGTGATGTTTTTACATATGTATATACCTGCATAATCACAACACGAGTAAGAATATAGAAACTTTCCAGCACCCCATAAGGTTCTCTTATGCTCCTTCCCAGTCTATACCCCAAGTGGTAACCAATATTCTATCTCAAAATCAATTTTTTGTCTGCTTTGAACTTCATGTGAGTGAAAACATACAGAACATAGTCTTTTGTCTCAGGCTTTTTTTTCAGTAACCATACTATCTGTAAGAGTCATCCAGGTTGCTGAACACCACTTACTGTCAGTTTTACATGATGTATCTTTTCCATCATTTTAGTTTTAATCTCTGTGTCCTCATATGTAAAGTGTAACTCACAAAAACCATTTAGATCTATTTTTAATACAGTTTTAAAATCTTCATCTTTTAATTGGAAGATTAAGCTATTTATATTTAAGGTGATTGTTGACATAGTTGCATTTATATCTATAATTGTATAGCATTTGTTTGCCTTTTGTTTCATCTATTCTTTGCTTCTTTATTCCAATTTCTTGGGGGGTTTTTTTGGATTAAATATTTGCATTATTCCACTTTTCCTCATCTATTAGGTTTTGGCTTATGCTATCTTAGTATTCTTTCCATGGTTACTGTAAAGCAGGTTTTTAAAATGTGGTTTGGGAAAATCTGTGTGTCCCCAAGATCTTTCAGGGGTATTTATAAGGTCAAAATTACTTTCATAATAATATTGAGAGTATTTGCCTATTTTATTCCCTTTTTCATTCGTATAGAGTGGAGTATTCCAGAGGGTCATGCCATTTGATATCACAATATATTAAATGCTGAAGCAATATGAATATCCAGCTATCTTCTGTTAAACTATAATAAAAGGGATTTGGAAAAATAAAAGATGTAACTATTCTTATTTTTTTGTTTAAAAAAAGAGTTATTCTTATAAAAGTATGCTATTTATTTTACCAAGTTGTAGGTTCATTATTGCAACATTTATATGAATTAATAAATATTTTCACAATTTATCAGTTTGAATTTTTAATATGGTAGCTATCAATAGATTTAAATCACAAAAACAAAGGTTCTTTGGAGTACAAAAATAATTAAGAGTGTAAATTGTTCCTGAGATCAAAAACTTCTATAACTGCTGCTGCACTACAGATTATGTGTCTGATTTATTTCAATCCACATTAAATTAGTAATTTCACCACTTCTTAAAGCCTAGAATTTTACAAAAGGGCTGGAATATTGTTGTCATTTTTTTTATTTTTATGAATGTCATACATTTTATGACATTAATATTGCTCTTGTTATAAATGGGCAATATTCATTTATATTTCACCCACAAATTTACCATTTCTGGGATGCTTCATTCCTTTCTTCAGTTTCATACTTCCTTCTGAGATAATTTTCTTTCAGGCAGAAGAACTCCCTTTATTGTAGTGCAGGTCACCTTGACAAATCTTTTTAGCATTTATTTTAGTTAAAACCTCTTAATTTTGCCTTCATTTTTGAAGGATATTTACATATATTCATTTTTGCTTTCAATTATGAAGAATAAAACACATCGACAGGGATTTTCCCCTTTCACTACTTTAAAGATATCACAAAATTATCTTCTGGATAGGGTGACCAACCATACTGGTTTGCCTAGAACTGTTTCAATTTTATCATTGAAAGTCTGGCTTCCTGGAAAATCTCAGTCCAGAAGAAATGGTTTGTTATCCTACTGCTGGGTTCCACTGCTTCTGCTGAAAAGTCAGCTATCACTTTTATTGTGACTCCACTGAAGAATGTTTTGTTTTCTCTGACTGCTATTTTTTCTGTCTTTGATTTTTTTAATAACTGAAATGATTTTACTGTGATGTGTGTAGATGAAGTTTTGTTTGTTTATATCCTTGCTGAACTTCTTTAATGTGTGGATTTATGCATTTCATCACATTTGAAAAAATATTCTTGGCCATTATTGCTTTAAATATTGCTCCTGTCCCATTCTCTCTATCTTTTCCTTTTGGATTACTAATTCTATATATGTTGGAACATTTAAGTAAGTCATACATGCTCTGTTCTCATTTTTCCATTCTTTTTTTCTCCCAGTGCTTTAGTTTGGATATTTGCAAATGACTTATCTTCAAATGCACATATACTGCCTGCAGTTGAACCCATCTATCCAAATAGTTCTTAATTTCAGATATTATATTTTGTGGTTCTAGAGTGTACAATTATTTTTATACATGTTAATTACTTTTGGAATTATCCATCTTTTCATCCATTTTATCATTGTTTTCCCTCTATTTTATTTATATATTCATCATCTAGGGCCACAATAACACATTCTTTAGACTGGGTGGCTCAAAAAACAAGCATTTATTTTTCATAGTTCTGGAGGCTGGGAAGTTTAAGATCAAGGTACTAACTGACTTCATTCCTGGTAAGGGCCCTCTTCCTAGTGTGACAATGGCATTTTCTTTTTGTATCGTCACATGGAAGACGGAGAGAGAGTGAGTGAGAGAGCACTTTGGTCTCTTCACCCCCGTAAAATGGCACAAATCCCATCATGGGGCCTCCACTCTCATGAACTCATGTAAACCAAATTACTTCCCAAAGATCTCATCTCCAAACACCACCATATTAGGGGTTAGGGCTTCAAGATATGGATTTTGGGGGACACAAAAATTCAGTCCATGGTACTTTAACATATAATAATCACAATTATTTTGAAACTCTTCTCTGCTAACACCAATATCTGGATAATTTCTGGTGTACTGCTACTAACTATTGTTTTACTTGCTTATTAATAATTTTCTCTTTGCAAATCTAGTAATTTGTATTATATTTTAGATATTGTGGATAATACACTGCAGAGGCTCTGGATTATGCTATTTTCCTCTAAAGTATATTAAATAATATCGTGGCAGACAGTTAAATTGAATCACCTTGATCCTGCTGAGACTTGGTTTTAGACTATATTAAGATAGTTCTTCTGGAGCATGGTCTTTAACCATAGGATAAGGCCTTACTGAGGTCTCAACTGAAGGCTCTGAGTGTTCAAACACATCTTTTCACCCTGGTTTTGTCTAAACTCAAACCTCCATATCCCAAGAACTGTGCAGCCTCTGAAATATTTACCTAGCATTCTAGCTTCCCCACAGCTATTTTCTGATACACCTACCAGAGTCTTACTCTGAAAATGCAATGCCTAGAAATAGGTTAAATAACCAATGGAAATTTTATTCAGATATTTATAACTCTTTCTCTGTGGTTTTCTCCTCTCTGGGAATCATCCCTTCCCTAGGGCCCAACTACCATGGTGGCCCCGGATCATCTTCCCAGTGGGGCTGCTATTTTATCCTTGTGATCTGTTTCTCCACACTGGTTTTGAAAACCACCCTTGGGGAGAAACCCAGGCTAATTTTTGGACTCACTCCACATATTTTCCTCCTCTCAATGTTTTAACCTTGCTTGTTTTCCAATGCTTACAAACAGTTATTTTATATATTGTATCCAGGTTTTATAGTTTTTTTATGGCAGAAGGATAATTCTGATACTGGCTATCACTCACCATAGCTTGTTACCTTACCATAGCTTCTTACTTCTCATTCCTTCCCTGAAGATTCCTTTAATTATTTTTTCAGTAAGGGCATGTGAATAGTAAACTTCTGCAATCTTTTTCTTAAAATATCTTTATTTTGCCCTCTCTCTTTAGTTAAAGAATTCCAACTTAAAGGATATTTTCTTCAGAATTGAAGGTATTTGATTATCTTCTGGCATTTAGTTTTGGTGATGAGAAGACTATTATAGTTGATCTGTCTTTTTTCTGAGATAGATATTAAGATTGTTCCTTTATCTTTGATGGTAATCAACTTCATTATTATATATATTGGTATGTATGTAGTTCTTTATTTTGTTTTGTTTTACTCTGTTGGGGATATGCTGAATTTCCTGAATGCAACGATTCATACCTTTCATCAGTTCTGGATAATTTTTAATGAGTCTACCTTCAAATATTGCTTCAATTCCATTATCTCCCTTTTCTCCTTTGGGAATTCTAATTTAGGTATATGTTGAATTTTCTTATTAAACCATACACATTTTAACTTCTTTTTCCTATTTTATCTATTTCTATATAATATTATACAGTCTTGATTATTTCCCTCTTTAGATGCTTTTAGTATGTGTTTAAATCATCCTGTGTTTAAATTTCAATTACTAAAGTTTTCTTTTCTCAAAATTCTATTTTGGTTATTTTTAAGATCCCCTTTTTATTTTTCCATATTTCCTTCTACTTACTTATATTATGGTTTTTAAAACAAATTATTTCTTCTTTTTAATAATTTCAAGGATATTTTATTTATAATGACTTTCATGTTATATTATTTTTATTTGTTGGGATGTCAATTTTTGTGAGACAATTCTCCATGTGTTTCTCATGTGTCTATTTTTTGTGAGGAGGGGCTCTGACTGCCTTTACTCTGAATGATCTTCTCAAGGATGCTAGTATAGCAAATAACTTTTCATGATACAGATAGTCTATAACTCTGGCACGAAGGGCAAGCCTGCTTACTTCCCATCAAAAAAGATTCTGGTTCTCTAAATTCAGGTTATTTTTTCCTGTAACACAACCCACTTTGTGTGCAGGTGTCACCTACTTCTTTTCACATCATCTTGTGATAATTGGGGCTCAGGGAACTTGCCTAAGACAATAATGATACTCTGGCTACTGTTACTGCTGTGAGTAATGAAGTCCATTGTCTCTGACAAGGAGTCTTATATTTTCTGGGATCTATAAAATGGTGGCAGATTAAACTGTTAGTTTGCAGCTGTTGTAGGTTAAAATCTGACGGTTTCTTCACAGTTTTGATGACAAGGTTGGGTCACTAATAGAGACACGGTTTTCTGGGACAGTAAGAATGCAAATCAATTAGTGGTACTTGAGGGAAGTCCATGAGAATAGGTTGCAAACTTATTAACTAAGTTTCATAGTCAAATAGGCAATAAATGTTTCTTCATTTCTGGGGAAAAAAGTGACGTTATAACTATTGGAATATGAAACACCAGTTTTGTAGCAGTGGAAGGAGAGCAACAACTTTTAACTCAGGGAGGAAGTACCTCAGACACCAGGAGGCACAGGAGAGGAAGAGATGTTAATAATCTTTGTCTTTCATGATCACACCTGGTACCTTCCTCACAAAGGAAAACACCCCAGTGTGGTTCTCCCAAACTTTCAAGCACCCTTCAATCTAACTGATATGTCTTACATTTTGAGGGTTTCCTTAAAGACTGGTTTCATTTTTATCTCTGCAAGGGTCCAACAGGTTTTACTGGTTATGGATGTGTTTTGTGTTAATTTCTCAGCTTTCTGTTCTCTCACCACACTAGTCGTATAGTTCAGACAGTACATATGAAAAAGGTACAGGCTTGGATTTGTAACTTCTTATGAATATTTTTCCACTAATATCTCAAAGGGGATCAAAAGATTCTCTGCTGGGAATTCCCTGGTGGTCCAGTGGTTAAGACTCTGTGCTTTCAGGCCCGAGGGCCCAGGTTCAATCCCTCGTTGGGGAACTAAGATCCCATAAGCCATGCTGTGCAGCCAAATAAAAAGCTTCTCTGCTGCTTTCCAGGGATGATGAGCAAAATATTTTTCAGGCTAATTACATGAACATGGAAGTACCTTGACGTCTGTCAACTTATGTAGAGATTTCTTTTCTAGATCCCCAATTAAGGCTTCATATGTTCTATAATCTTCTATATTTATGGGTTAAAACCCTGCCCTAACTGCCTAAGATCTATATCTGATACACTTGGCCACTGAACATTTAAACAAACTCTACTATTCTCATTTTGAATTCACTATTTTTATATGGCACCTATGGATTTCTTTCCTCATTTTGAGCTTATATATATATATATATATATATATATATATATATATATATATATATATATATAAATTTTTGATATATTTTATCTGGAATTTCTATGTGTATGGATAGGATGGGAATATCTTCAGCACTAGCTCAGGCTACCACATTAACCAGAAGTCCCTATGTGTGTTATTAAACATTGAACACAATATTTATTATCAAGAAGTAATTTGGCTTACACTATTTGTCATGTTAAATGCTTTATTAAACTCTGGACATTTCAATTCAGAAAAGCTGATCCAAAAAGTATCAAATAACAGAAAATATTTTTAATGGAATATTTAAATATTAATGTGTAGGTAAGCAAAATGGCAGAGTAGGTAGGTCCAAGATTCTGTCTCCCCAAAGAAACATTTAAAACATGCAGAAATTGTGAAAACCAACTTTTTCAGAACTATGAAAACAATTAAATATTTAAAGTAACCAGACAAATGCTGAATCAATATAAAGGCAACTTTCAAATGGTAAGAAAGTGTTGTGGCGATTTTAATACATTTGCCCCACACCTTCTTTAGTTTAGTGGCAGTCTTGAAGAGAGCAATCTCTGTTCCCAATATGAGACCATGGTCCCTGGTTTCAGAGGGAACAGAACAGACTCTAATCAGAAACTATTGTGTATATCTCCTCTAACATGTCTGGAGTTTACCTGAAGAACTAATGGAAGGTACTTATCTCCATTTTGCAAACTTAGAACAGACTCAGGCTGAAAAAGTGGCAGGCATTGCTCAAAAATATTTTAAAGATGAAAAAAATACTGCAGATGCCTGGGGGAAAAGATTACATTTGAGACATACAATAGACCACCTAGAGTCTGGTAGGAAAATCTGAGGAAAGTTTCTTTAGGAATTAGCACATTCAAATCACCCATGTATACAGGGAAGTTAGAAAGTGACATGTATGCCCAGGGCAAGATAAATGCTTAGAAAAAATCCTGAGAACACTTTAAGCTTTCACCTTGAGTTGTACTCTAGTTTTAGTACAAACCTAGCTGTGTGTTGAAGAGTCCTAGCACAGTAATCTGTAAAGACTTGTAGAGGTGGAATTTTTTGTTCTATTTTTATCTCGTGGTATTCAGGAAATCTGTCAAAACACTAGCTGAACACAAGCTAAATGAATAAAGACTTTAATGGCAACACAGGAAGAGGAATATAGTATTGGTAAAAATAATTTGAAAAATTCAAATACAAACAGACCACAACAGGCTTAGGCAATAAAATAAAAACAGCAAACCCTGGTAAAGAAGAGTCTGATTCCAGAATTACCTACATTAGGACACTCAAATGTCCATTTTCCTGCAAAACAAATCATAAAGCATACAAAGAAACAGGTAAGTATGACACATTCAAAGGAATAAAATAAGTTGACAAGAACCATCCCTGAGGAAGCAGACTTTCGACTTACTAACCAAAAACTTTAAAACAACCTCCTTAAATATGTGCAAAGAGTTTAAAGAAAACATTGACAAAAAACTAAAGGAAATCAGAAAAATGATATATGAAGAAAATAAGAATATCAATAAAAAAATAGAAATTATAGAAGGGAACAAACAAATTCTGGAGCTGAAAAGTAAAATAAATGAGTGAAGAATTCACCAGAGTGGTTTAACAACAGAATTGATCAGGTAGAAGAAATAATCAGTAAACTTCAAGGTAGGACAATTGAAATTATCATGTCTGAGATCAGAAAGAAAAAAAGAATGAAGAACAGTGAACAGAACTAGAGACCTGTGGGATACCAGCAAGCAAACCAACATAGGTGAGTCCAAGAAGGAGACTAGAGAGAAAAATAGAATGATGTAAAGAATATATGAGAAAAAAGTTACAAAAACTTCCCAAGTTTGATGAAAGATATGAATATACACATTCAATAAACTCAATAAATTCTGAGTAGGATAAACCCAAAGAGATCCAAAAGAGATGTAAACAAAATGTCAAAAGCCAAGGGCAAATAGAGAATTGTGAAAGCAGCAAGCAAATCATGAGTAAAAGGAATTCTCAATAAGATTAATAGTTTATTTCTCATCAGAACCATGGAGGTCTGAAGGTAATGGGATGATATATTTAACCTGCTGAAAGAAAAAAGTAAAATCTGTTAGCCAAAATTCTATATCTGGTAAAACAGTTCTTCAAAAATGAAGTAGAAAAAAAAAAAAAAAACAAGAAGTAGAAAACAGGAAGTTCCCAGAAAAGCTAGTAGACCTACTATATAAAAAAAATCTTAAAGGAAATCCTTCAGGATGAAACAAAAGTATGCTAGACATTACACAACACACAGAACCAACCTTAGCCACTGGGGACAGACACCAAAAACAATGGAAACTACGAACCTGCAGCCTGCAAAAAGGAGACCCCAAACACAGTAAGTTAAGCAAAATGAGAAGACAGAGAAACACACAGCAGATGAAGGACCAAGACAAAAACCCACGAGACGTGACAAATGAAGAGGAAATAGGCAGAATACCTGAAAAAGAATTCAGAATAATGATAGTAAAGATGATCCAAAATCTTGGTAATAGAATAGACAAAATGCAAGGAACATTTAACAAGGGCCTATAAGAACTAAAGAGCAAACAAACAATCATGAACAACACAATAAATGAAATTAAAAATTCTCTAGAAGGGATCAATA
Organism: Balaenoptera musculus; assembly: GCF_009873245.2. NCBI lineage: Eukaryota > Metazoa > Chordata > Mammalia > Artiodactyla > Balaenopteridae > Balaenoptera > Balaenoptera musculus. Next base: position 69,160,532 of record NC_045806.1, on the reverse strand, counting down.
GCAGAATAACTGAGACAGAAGAACGGATAAGTGACCTGGAAGATAAAATAGTGGAAATAACTACAGCAGAGCAGAATAAAGAAAAAGAATGAAAAGAATAGAGGACAGTCTCACAGATTTCTGAGACAACATTAAATGCACCATCATTCAAACTGTAGGGATCCCAGAAGAAGAAGAGAAAAAGAAAGGGACTGAGAAAATATTTGAAGAGATTACAGTTGAAAACTTCCCTAATATGGGAAAGGAAATAGTTAATCAAGTCCAGGAAGCACAGAGAGTCTCATACAGGATAAATCCAAGGAGAACTATGCCAAGACACATATTAATCAAACCATCAAAAATTAAATACAAAGAAAAAATATTAAAAGCAGCAAGGGAAAAGCAACCAATAACACACAAGGGAATACCCACAAGGTTAACAGCTGATCTTTCAGAAGAAACTCTGCAATACAGAAGGGAGTGGCAGGACATATTTAAAGTGATGAAGGAGAAAAACCTACAACCAAGATTACTCTATCCACCAAGGATCTCATTCAGATTTGATGGAGAAATTAAAACCTTTACAGACAAGCAAAAGCTAAGAGAATTCAGCACCACCAAACCAGCTTTACAACAAATGCTAAAGGAACTTCTCTAGGCAGGAAACACAAGAGAAGGAAAAGACCTACAATAACAAACCAAAAACAATTAAGAAACTGGTAATAGGAACATACATATTGATAATTACCTTAAATGTAAATGGATTAATTGCTCCAACCAAAAGACATAGACTGGCTGAATGGACAGTAAAACAATCATAGTAGGTGTCTTTAACACCCCAATTTCAACAATGGACAGATCATCCAAAATGAAAATAAATAAGGAAACACAAGCTTTAAATGATACATTAAACAAGATGGACTTAATTGATAATTATAGGACGTTCCATCCAAAAACAACAGAATACACATTCTTCTCAAGGGCTCATGGAACATTCTCCAGGATAGATCATATCTTGGGTCACAAATCAAGCCTTGGTAAATTTAAGAAAATTGAAAGAATATCAAGTATCTTTTCCGACCACAACACTATGAGACAAGATATTAATTACAGGAAAAAATCTGTAAGAAATACAAACACATGGAGGCTAAACATCACACTACTTAATAACCAAGAGACCACTGAAGAAATCAAGGAGGAAATAAAAAAATACCTAGAAACAAATGACAATGAAAACACAATGACCCAAAACCTATGGGATGCAGCAAAAGCAGTTCTAAGAGGGAAGTTTATAGCTATACAAGCCTACCTTAAGAAACAAGAAACACCTCAAATAAACAACCTAACCTTACACCTAAAGCAATTAGAGAAAGAAGAACAAAAAATTCCCAAAGTTAGCAGAGGAAAGAAATCATAAATATCAGATCAGAAATAAATGAAAAAGAAATGAAGGAAACGATAGCAAAGATCAATAAAACTAACAGCTGGTTCTTTGACAAGATAAACAAAACTGATAAACCATTAGCCAGAGTCATCAAGAAAAAAAGGGAGAAGACTCAAATCAACAGAATTAGAAATGAAAAAGGAATAGTAACAACGGACACTGCAGAAATACAAAGTATCATGAGAGATTACTACAAGCAACTCTATGCCAATAAAATGGACAACCTGGAAGAAAAGGACAAATTCTTAGAAATGCACAATCTTGTGAGACTGAACCAGGAAGAAATAGAAAATATGAACAGACCAATCACGAACACTGAAACTGAAACTGTGATTAAAAATCTTCCAACAAACAAAAGCCCAGGACCAGATGGCTTCACAGGGGAATTCTAACAAACATTTAGAGAACTAACACCTATCCTTCTCAAACTCTTCCAAAATATAGCAGTGGGAGGAGCACTCCCAAACTCATTCTACGAGGCCACCATCACCCTGATACCAAAACCAGACAAAGATGTCACAAAGAAAGAAAACTACAGGCCAATATCGCTGATGAACATAGATGCAAAAATCCTCAACAAAATACTAGCAAACAGAATCCAACAGCTCTTTAAAAGGGTCATACACTATGATCAAGTGGGGTTTATCCCAGGAATGCAAGGATTCTTCAATATATGAAAATCATTCAACGTGATACAGCATATTAACAAATTTAAGGAGAAAAACCATATGATCATCTCAATCGACGCAGAGAAAGCTTTTGACAAAATTTAACACCAATTTATGATAAAAATCCTCCAGAAGTAGGCATAGAGGGAACTTTCCTCAACATAATAAAGGCCTTATATGACAAACCCACAGTCAACATCGTCCTCAATGGTGAAAAACTGAAACCATTTCCACTAAGATCAGGAACAAGACAAGGCTGCACACTCTTACCACTATTATTCAACATAGTTTTGAAAGTTTTAGCCACAGCAATCAGAGAAGAAAAAGAAATAAAAGGAATCCAAATTGGAAAATGAGAAATAAAGCTGTCACTGTTTGCAGATGACATGATACTATACATAGAGAATCCTAAAGATGCTACCAGAAAATTACTAGAGCTAATCAATGAATTTGGTAAAGTAGCAGGATACAAAATTAATGCACAGAAACCTCTTGCATTCCCATACATTAATGGTGAAAATCTGAAAGTGAAATTAAGAAAACACTCCCGTTTACCATTGCAACAAAGTGAAAAAAATACCTAGGAATAAACCTACCTAAGGAGACAAAACACCTGTATGCAGAAAATTATAAGACACTGATGAAAGAAATTAAAGATGATACAAATATTTGGAGAGATAGAACATGTTCTTGGATTGGAAGAATCAACATTGTGAAAATGACTCTATTACCCAAAGCAATCTACAGATTCAATGCAATCCCTATCAAACTACCACTGGCATTTTTCACAGAACTAGAACAAAAAAATTTACAATTTGTGTGGAAACACTAAAGACCCAGAATAGCCAAAGCAATCTTGAGAAAGAAAAACGGAGCTTGAGGAATCAGGCTCCCTGACTTCAGACTATACTACAGGGTACCGTAATCAAGACAGTATGGTACTGGCACAGAAACAGAAATATAGATCAATGGAAGAGGACAGAAAGCCCAGAGATAAAACTACACACATATGGTCACCTTATCTTTGATAAAGGAGGCAAGAATATACAGTGGAGAAAAGACAGCCTCTTCAATAAGTGGTGCTGGGAAAACTGGACAGCTACATGTAAAAGAACGAAATTAGAACGTTCCCTAACAACATACACAAAAATAAACTCATAATGGATTAAAGACCTAAATGTAAGGCCAGACACCATCAAACTCTTAGAGAAATACATAGGCAGAACACTCTATGATATAAATCACAGCAAGATCCTTTTTGTCCCACCTCCTAGAGAAATGGAAATAAAAACAAAAATAAACAAATGGGACCTAATGAAACTTAAAAGCTTTTGCACAGCAAAGGAAACCATAAACAAGATAAAAGACAACCCTCAGAATGGGGGAAAATACATGCAAATGAAGGAACTGACAAAGGATTAATCTCCAAAACATACAAGCAACTCATGCAGTTCAATATCAAAAAAACAAACAACCCAATCCAAAAATGGGCAGAAGATGTAAATAGACATTTCTCGAAAGAAGATATACATATTGCCAGCAAACACATGAAAGAATGCTCAACATCATTAATCATTAGAGAAATGTAAATAAAAACTACAATAAGATATCATCTCACACTGGTCAGAATGGCCATCATCAAAAAATCTACAAACAGTAAATGCTGGAGAGGGTGTGGAGAAAAGGGAACACTCTTGCACTGTTGGTGGGAATGTAAATTGATACAGCCACTATGGAGAACAGTATGGAAGTTCCTTAAAAAACTAAAAATAGAACTACCATACGACCCAGCAATCCCACTACTAGGCATATACCCTGAGAAATCCATAATTCAAAAAGTCATGCACCAAAATGTTCATTACAGCTCTATTTACAATAGCCAGGACATGGAAGCAACCTAAGTGTCCATCAACAGATGAATGGATAAAGAAGATGTGCCACATATACACAATGGAATATTACTCAGCCATAAAAAGGAACGAAACTGAGTTATTTGTAGTGAGGTGGATGGACCTAGAGACCGTCATACAGAGTGAAGTAAGTCAGAAAGAGAAAAACAAATACCGTAAGCTAACACATATATATGGAATCTAAAAAAGGAAAGAAAGAAAAAAAAAGGTCAGAAAAACCTAGGGGCAAGACGGGAATAAAGATGCACACCTACTAGAGAATGGACTTAAGGATACGGGGAGGGGGAAGGGTATGCTGGGACAAAGTGAGAGAGTGGCTTGGACATATATACACTCCCAAACGTAAAATAGATAGGTAGTGGGAAGCAGCTTCATCGCACAGGCAGATCAGCTCGGTGCTTTGTGAACACCTAGAGGGGTGGGATAGGGAGGGTTGGAGGGAGGGAGTTGCAAGAGGGAAGAGATATGGGGACATATGTATATGTATAACTGATTCACTTCGTTATGAAGCAGAAACTAACACACCATTGTAAAGCAATTATACTCTAATCAAGATGTTAAAAAAAAAGAACCAAAAGTATGCTAGACAGAGATAGAATCCATATAAAGAAATAAAGCTCTCCAATAAAGGTAAATACATGGGCAAAGAGAAAATGCAGTATTAGTGTTATTTTGGTTCATATCTCTACATTTCCCACAGGATTAAATAAACAAATGAATAAAATAATTAAAATCTATCTAAATCCTATGTTACTGGGCACAAAATGTATAAAGATTTAGTTTGTTACTTTGATAACAGAAAGGGGAGACTGAGCTGTGTAGGAGTGGGATGCTTATATGCAATTGCACTTAAGTTGGTATTTATTCAAATTAGATTGTTTCAACTCTATGATATTATATACAATCCACAAGATAACCACAAAGTAAATATCTATAGAGTATACATAAAAGGAAATGAGAAGGAAATTAAAATATATCACTGCAAAAATGAACACAACAGAAGTTAGTAATGGAGGAAATGAGGGACAAAAGTCTATAGGACATACAGAGTAAATAGCAAAATGACAGAGGTAAGTCGTAATTTATCTTTAATTAATTTAAATATAAATAGATTAAACATTACAGTCAAAAGGCAGAGATTGTAGAATGAAGGAAAAATTCAACTATATGTTGCTTAAAAAAGACTTACATTAGATCCAAAGACACATAGGTTTAAAGTGAAGGGATGGAAAAATGCATTGTATGTAAATAATAAGCAGAAGAGAACTGGGGTGGCTATACTAATATCATTGAAAATAAACTTTAAGTCGGAAGCTGTTATAAAAGACAAAGAAGGATATTATATAATATATTGTTAAAATGTTGAATTCACCAAGAAAATATAACTATGATAAACATGTATGTACTGAACAACAGACCTCCAAAATATATGAAGAATAAAAAAAAACATTGACAGAATTGAAGGGTGAGATAGTTCAACAATCATAGCTGGATACTTCAATGTTCTACTTTTAATAATGGATGAAACATCTAGACACAAGGTATATAAAGAAATAGAACACTTGAAGATAAATATAAACTAATTAGACCTAACAGACATATAAAGAACATGCTACCCATCAACAGCAGAATACACAGTCTTCTCAGGTGCACAGGGAAAGTTCTCCAGGAAGATCATATGTTAGACCACAAAACAAGTCTAAATACATTTTTAAAGAGTAAAATTATACAAAAGATCTCACAACTGCAATGGGATAAATTAGAAATCAATAACAGAAAGAAAACCAGAAAATTCACAAATATATGGAAATTAAACCACACACTCTTAAACAACAAATAGTTCCAAGTAAGACTCATAAGGGAAATCACAAAATACTTAGAGACAAATGCAAATAAAAACACAACATATGAAAATTTATGTGATTCAGTGAAAGCAATGATCAAGGTAATAGATATGTCTATAAATACCTATATTAAAAAAGAAGACAGGTCTCAAATCAATAATCTGAATCAACATCTTTAAGAACTAGGAAAAGAAGAGCAAACTAAACATAAAGCTAGCAGAGGAAGAAAATAATTAGGATTAGAGTGGACATGGAGAATCGAAAAACAATAGAGAACTAATGAAACCAAAAGTTGATTCTTTGAAAGGAGCAATAAAGTTGACAAACTGTTAGTTAAGCTGATAAAGAATATAAGAAGAAAGACACAAATAGCTAAATCAGAAACAAAAGTGAGGACAACACTACCAACCTTACTGGAAAAAAATAATGTATAATAAGAACAATTGTATATAATTGATCTTTGAACAAGTCAGGGGTTAGGGCTGCTGACCCTCCATACAGTCAAAAATCCACATATAACTTTACAGATGACCTTCCATATCTGCAGTTCCACATCCAAGATTCAAACCAACTGTGGATTGTATAGTACTGTAGTATTTATTTTTTGAAAAAAAATCTGCATATTAGTGGGCCCTCACAATTCAAACCTGTGTTATTCAAGGGTCAACTGTACAAAAATATTAGATAACCTATATAAGATAAAGTAATTCCTAGAAACACACAAATTATCTAAACTGACTAAAAAAGAAATAGAAATATCAAAAGAATGTTAAGTAGAGAAGAGTTTGAACCAGTAATCAAAAACCTCTGGACAAAGGAAAGTCTAAGGTTCAGATAGCTCCTCTGGTTAATTCTATTAAAATTCAAGAATTAGCACCAATCCTTCTCAAACTCTTCTGAAAAGTTGAAGAGGAGGGAACACTTCCTAACTTATTCTATGAAGTCAGTATTACCCTTATATCAGAGCCAGATAAACACATCAAAGAAAATAAAGTTGCCAAAAATATACCTGTTATAAATATAGATGGAAAAATCCTTAACAAAATGCTAGCAAACTGAATCTGACAGCATGTTAAAAGGATATGTCATGAATAAGTGGGATTCGACATAAGAAAACCAATCAACGTAATATACCACATTAACATAATGCAAGGGAAAAACCACAGATCATAACAATTGATGTAGGAAGAGCATTTGATTAAATCCTACACATTTTCATGACAAAAACACTCAGAAAACTAGGAATAGAAGAGAACACCTTCAAAATGATAAATGCCATTTATGAATAACCCACAGCTGACATTATACTTAACAGTGAAAGACTGAAGGTTTTTGTCTTAGAATCAAGAATAAAACAAAGATGACCACATTCACCTTCTTTACCTGTTTCACCTATGTTGAATGTTCTATTTAACAATTGCTGGAAGTTTTAGCCACAGCAGTTAGACTTAAATAAGAAATAAAAGTCATCCACATTGGAAAGAAGAAAGACAGTATCTCTTCTCAGATGATATGATCTTACATATAAAAAATCTAAAGAATCCAGAGGAAAACTATATCAGATAACTTTAAAAATTCAGGAAAGTTACAGGGTTTAAGATCAACATAAAAAATCAGTTTTATTTTGCCAGCAATGAACTATTCAAAAAGGAAATTAAGTGAGCAATTCCACTTGCAATAGCATCCAAAAGAATCAAATGCTGAGGAACAAATTTAACCAAAGAGATGAAAGATTTTTATACTGAAAAGTACAAAATATGGCTGAAAAAAATTAAAGACCTAAGTAAATGGAAAAACATCCATGTTCACAGGTTGCCTCTTTGATCTTTATTATTCCCTTCCTTCTACTAACTTAAGGCTCCATTAGCTTTTCTTTTTCAAGTTTCTTTAGGTGTAAGGTTACATTGTGTATTTGAGATTTTTCTAGTTCCTTGAGGTAGGCCTGTATTGCTATGAACTTCCTTCTTAGACCTGCTTTTGCTGCATACCATAGATTTTTGTATGTCATATTTCTGCTTTCATTTGTTTCTACAAATTTTTGAATCTCTTTTTAAATTTCTTCAATGATTCATTGGTTGTTCAATAGCATGTTGTTTTATCTCCACTTTTTTGTGGTTTTCCCTGTTTCCTCTTGTAATTTATTTTTAGTTTCATAGCACCATGATCAGAAAAGATGCCTAATATGATTTCAATCTTCTTGAATTTACTGAGATTTGTTTTGTAGCCTAACATGTTACATATCCTGGAGAATGTTCCATGTGCACTTGAGGAGAATGTGTATTCTGATGCTTTGGGATGGAATGTTTTGTATATATCCATCAACTCCATCTGCTCTAATGTGTTTTTTAAGGTCTATGTTTCCTTATTGATTTCCATCCAGATGATGTATGCATTGGTGTAAGTGGGATGTTAACGTCTCCTACAACTATTGTGTTGCTGTCAATTTATCCCTTTAGATCTGTTAATATTTGCTTTATATATTTTAGTGCTTCTATGTTGGGGTGGCATATATATAAATACAATTGTTATATCTTCTTGGTTGGCTGACCCCTTTATCATTTTGTAATGTCCTTCTATGTCTTTTATTCATGTTCACAGATTGGAAGAAATACAATTAAGATGTCAATACTACACAAAGTGATCTACATATTAAATGTAAACTCTATCAAAATTCCAACTACCCTTTTCAAAGAAATGGAAAAACAGATCCTTAGAGCTATATGAAATTGCAAGGGCTCAAGAATAACCAAAATAATATTGAAAAAGAAGAATAAATCTGAAAACCTCACATTTCTTGGTTTCAAAACTTAAACTACTGTGGTAATCAAGACAGTGTGGTACTGGCATATAGATAGACATAGGTCAATGGAATAGAGTTGAGAGAGTCTAGAAGTAAACCCATAAATCTCTGTCTAATTGGATTCCAACAAGGGGGCCAAATCCATCAGGAAAGAATAGTCTTTTCAACAAATGGTTCTTGAACAACTGGAATGCCACATGGAAAAGAATTAAGTTGTATCCCTACCTCACACAATATACAAACATTAAATCAAAGTTCTTTTCGTTCTTTGAGAAGATAAACAAAATTGACAAACCATTAGCCAGACTCATCAATCAAAAAACTGAGAGGACTCAAATCATTAAAATTAGAAATGAAACAGAAGAAATTACAACTGACACTGCAGAAATACAAAGGATCATAAGAGACTACTACAAGCAACTATATGCCAATAAAATGGATAACCTGGAGGAAATGGACAAATTCTTAGAAAGGTACAACCTCCCAAGACTGAACCATGAAGAAATAGAAAATATGAACAGACTAGTCACAAGTAATGAAACTGTTATTAAAAATCTTCCAACAAATGAAAGTCCAGGACCAGATGGCTTCACAGGTGAATTCTACCAAACAATTAAGGAAGAGCTAACACCCATCCTTCTCAAACACTTCCAAAAAATTGCAGCTGAAGGAACACTTTGAAGCTCATTTTATGAGGCCACCATCACCCTGATAACAAAACCAGACAAAGATACCACAAAAAAAGAAAATTACAGGCCAATATCACTGATGAACATAGATGCAAAAGTCCTTAACAAAATGCTAGCAAACAGAATCCAACAACACATTAAAAGGATCATACACCATGATCAAGTGGAATTTATCCCAGGGCTGCAAGTGTCCTTCAATATACACAAATCAATCAATGTGATACTCCATATTAACAAATTGAAGAATAGGAACCATATGATCATCTCAATAGATGCAGAAAAAGCTTTTGACAAAATTCAACACTCATATATGATTAAAAACTCTCCAGAAAGTGGTAATAGAGGGAATCTACCTCAACATAATAAAGGTCATATATGACAAACCCACAGCTAACATCATTCTCAATGGTGAAAACCTGAAAGCTTTTCCTCTATGATCAGGAACAAGACAAGGAGGTCCACTATCACCACTATGATTCAACATAGTTTTGGAAGTCCTAGCCACAGCAATCAGAGAAGAAAAAGAAATAAAAGACATCCAAATTGGAAAAGAAGAAGTAAAATTCTCACGGTTTGCAGATGACATGACACTCTACATATAAAACCCTGAAGATGTCACCAGAAAACTACTACAGTTCATCAATGAATTTGGTAAATTTGCAGAATACAAAACTGATGCACAGAAATCTCTTTCACTCCTATACATTAGCAGTGAAAGATCAGAAAGAGAAATTGAGGAAACAATCCCATTTACCATTGCGACAAAAAGAATAAGATATCTAGGAATAAACATACCTAGGGAGGCAAAAGACCTGTACCCAGAAAACTATAAGATACTGATGAAAGAAATAAAAGACGACAGAAACAGATGGAGGGATAGACATGTTCTTGGTTTGGAAGAATCAATATTGTGAAAATGACTATACTACCCAAAGCAGCCTACAGATTCAATGCAATCCCTCTCAAATTACCAATGGTGTTTTTCACAGAATTAGAACAAAAAATTTTACAATTTGTATGGTAACACAAATGACCATGAATAGCCAAAGCAATCTCAAGAAGGAAAAATGGAGCTGGAAGAATTAGGTTCCCTGACTTCAGACTATCCTACAAAGCTACAGTAATCAAGACAGTATGGTACTGGCACAAAAACAGAAATATAGATCAGTGGAACAGGATACAAAGTCCAGACATAAACCCATGCACTTGTGGGCACTAATCTATGACAAAGGAGGCAAGGATACACAATGGAGAAAAGACAGTGTCTTCAATAATTTGTGCTGGGAAAACTGGACAGCTACATGTAAAATAATGAAATTAGAACACTCCCTAACACCATGCACAAAAATAAACTCAAAATGGATTAAAAACCTAAATGTAAGGTTGGACACTATAAAACTCTTAGAGAAAAACATAGGCAGAGCACTCTCTCACATGAATCAGAGCAAGATATTTTTTGACCCACCTCCTAGAGTAAGAAAATAAAAACAAAAATAAACAAATGGGACCTAATTAAACTTAAAAGCTTTTGCACAGCAAAGGGAACCATAAACAAGACCAAAAGACAACCCTTTGAATTGGAGAAAATATTTGCAAATGAAGCAACTGACAAGTGATTAATCTCCAAAATAAACAAACAGCTCATGCAGCTCAATATCAAAGAAACAAACAACCCAATCAAAAAATGGGCAGATGACTTAAGTAGACTTTTCTCAAAAGAAGACATACAGATAGCCAAGAGGCACATGAAAAGATGCTCAACATAGCTAATTATTAGAGAAATGCAAACCAAAACTACAATGATGTACCACCTCACATTGGTCAGAATGGCCATCATCAAAAAATCTACAAACAATAAATGCTGGGGTGGGTGTGGTGAAAAGAGAACTTTCCTACACTTTTGGTGGGAATGTAAATTGATATGGCCACTATGGAGAACAGTATGGAGGTTCCTTAAAAAACTAAAAATAGAACTACCATATGACCCAGCATTCCCACTCCTGGGCATATACTCGGAGAAAACCATAATTCCAAAAGATACATGCACCCCAATGTTCATTGTAGCACTATTTACAATAGCCCAGACATGGAAGCAAACTAAATACCCATCAACAGAGGAATGGATAAAGAAGATGTAGTACATATACACAATGGAATATTACTCAGCCATAAAAAGGAACAAAATTGTGTCTTTTACAGAGACATGGGTGGACCTAAAGACTGTCATACAGACTGAAGTAAGTCAGAAAGAGAAAAACAAATATTTTACATTAATGCATATATGTGGAATTTAGAAAAATGGTACAGGTGAACCTATTTGCAAAGCACAAATAGAGACACAGAAGTAGAGAACAAACGTATGGACACCAAGGGGGAGGAGGGGTGGGATGGATTGGGAGATTGGGATTGACATATGTACACTACTATGTATGAAGTAGATGGCTGATGATGGCCTATTGTATAGCACAGGGGGAAAAAAGACAGTACAATCTGTTTGCAGGACATATATTGTTAACCTTAAAAATGCATTCCAATATACATTAGGTGCAGACAAATACTGTTTCATTCCACTTATACAAGGTACCTAGAATAATCAAATTCATAGAGTCATAAAGTACATTGGTAGATGCCAGGGGCCAGGGGCTGGGGTTGGGTAGGGAAGGGGAATGGGGAGTTAGTGTTTAATGAAGACAGAGTTTCAGTTTAGGGAGGTGAAAAATTCGGGAGATGGATGATGGTGAGAACTGCACAACAATGTGAATGTACTTAGTAGCACTGAACTGTACAGTTAAATATGGTTAAAAACGTATGTTTTATATTATGTGACTTTTACCACAATAAAAAAAAAATTTTTAAAACTACATAAGGATTCTGAATAGTAAACAAAAGCAAGTAAAATGTGTATAGGAGTCAATATTTTGATATATGACTCCATACAGTTGAGTTTCCTAGTTTTTTGGTTTTATCGCTCATGACTTTGCCCTGAGGGTAAGATTCAGTTGCTGAGAAGCAAAGCAGTTGAGGCAGTTCTGGAGGCTAAAATTGTTAGACACCTAGTCTTCTTGTTCAGAGGAAGCAGTAATAGAAAGCCCTGGGAGCTGAAGATTGAGGAAATAATCTTTGTTTAGAGAAAGTTGGAGAAAGGTTCTCTAGTCTGTGTATGAATACTCAAAAATTTCAGGCTTGCCCCTGAGCTAAGCATGAGAGAAATTGTGGTCTGAGCCTAACCAGGTTGATTGCTTGCTAATTAATTAACACTTAGTAGAATATATTCCAAGTACACTGAGAAAACACAGTTAGTAGCATATATTCCAAGTTCATAAAGAACTTCAAAGAAATCTTGAACTTAAGTTTGTTGTTCATGGTGGCATTGGGGTCGTAATTCTAAATTATTTTAGTGGCTTGTACAATAGAATAGAGCAAATGAGCAAATATATTAAGGTTGTGGGTGCTAGGCTCCTAGCTATGAGTAAAATGACATGAAATATAAAATAAAGGAAGGTAAGAAAGAGCCCTATGGAGTTTGGTTTTAGTTGGAAGGATCAGTATGAAGATGTGATTAGAAATATGTCTAATACTCCCTTACTTCCCCTCTCCTCCTCTCCCCTCCTTCTTCTCCCTCCTACCCCTCCCCCTCTTCTTCCTTCTCTCTCCATGCTAAATCTATCTACTGAAAAGGCCTATAAACGATGATACCTCTGTATCAAAAAGCAAACTTCATGCCCAGGTTTTTGCCACTAATACCATTCCCAACTAAAGTGAACCAGAGATCTTTGAACAAATGTTTTATTTCAAGTCTGGGGAAAAATAAGCCTGGAAAGTATTTTTATTCCAGAAATCAAGGAAATGATCAGAAACTAATATGATCATGTCAGAAAGACAAAGGAACTGGCTTGAATGGGTTCCCACTGACTAAATTTTGGACAAATAAAGCAATGATGTAGTAAGGGATTATAACAATGAATTTTTTGAAAATCTATGAGGTTCTGGTCTAGATAATATGGAGTAAGTGGACTCCTTTCTGTCTATCCCACTATGAAATAATTAACTTAGGACAGAATGCTTGGATCAGCTATTTGATGACTCTGAAAAAAAATAGTAACAGGTGGATTGGAAAAGAAGGCTATATTTTAATGTACCACAGAACCATTGACAAATTTAGTATGTTTTTCCTCTAGCAATAACTGGTCTGAACTCAATGCAGACTTAAACTGAGAAGTGTGAATTACTGTGGACAAAGGAAGCTCCAGGAAGGCTAGAGGAGTGGGAAATGGAATCTTCTAGCTCTCAGAGAGTATATGGAAATAACAAGGATATTTTTCTCTCTTTTTTCCTTTTCTTCATTCTCTTACACTCTAGCATGCAAGCAAATCCTGTAGTGGCAGTGACAGCAGCGACAAGGGCCAGCAAGAACCTAAAGCTCTAACAGAGGGCATTTTGCTCTTCATCAGAGGTTTTTGGTCCCTAGAGTGAGGTGTGAACACATGTTGTTTTATTTCTTCTCATCATGCTGCCCCTGATGAGGACATACTTTCGGAAAATGTGCAGTAGAGGAAGGTAAATAAAGTCTCAGCTCTCTGGCCAGAGAATCAGAAAAGGAGAACCCCAGGGAACCAAAAAGTTCTGGGAAGATCATAGAGAGAAGGGCTTAGGGAACTTACCTATTAAAGTTGTTTATAAACTCTGGAGCTGATCTTTGAACTGCATATTTATAGATATAACCCTAAAGAGCATGCACAGATTGTGGGTACTGGACTATGGGAGAGACCACTGCCCTATACCCATAATGGCTACTATGCAGTGCAAACATGAAACAGATAGGGCAACACTGCAAAACTTTTTAAAGTTGAACTTATATTGGAGCCACTACCTACATAAAGCTGTTCAAAATGTGTCACTTGAGTACAACATGAATAATTGTATACTAACACAAAAATGCCATATAATTTCAAAAAGACCAAGAGGCACACAATATAATGTTCAAAAATCCCAAAATAGAAATCTATTTCTGAAATGGCAGTGTGAGGAGCTCCATGGACCAGGCCCACAGTGAAACATATACACCTATTGAAAATTATTTTTTAACAAACCAACAATTTAAATTTCTGGAAATTGTCCTAAGGGCATACAGTAATTAAGTATTGGGTTGGCCAAAAAGTTCATTCTGTTTTTTCCATAAGATATTATGGAAAAACCCAAATGAACTTTCTGGCCAACTCAGTAAGTAAGTAAGTAAGTAAGTAAAAAAATAAATAAATGTAGTTATTTATTTATTTTAGAAAATCTACCAAATCTTGGTAAGAAAGAGGATAGTCAGTGGCACTTGAGCTATGGTATGTTCCCTCCTCCACCCACCTCCCAGCTCAGTGTGATGGAAGTTCCAATCCAGGTGAGTATTATCATGAAAATTAGGCTCCCTCACCACCAGCTCTTAATCAAGGGCTACAGTATTTCCCATTGGAGGAACTGGCCACCAACAATTCTCATCCTCCCCAGCTCCATATGGCAAAGGCTAAATTCCAAGTGACTGTACCAAAGAAGCTAATATTCCCTTTCTCTACCCAGCCTCCATTTATAGAGTGTAAGCAATACCTCATATGTGGCAGGCAGAGAATACTGGGGACCAAGTCATCCTTCACCATAGCTCATTCCTAGTGTAGGAGCTCCACCCTGGGAGATGCAAACCAAGAAGACAGAGGCTATACTTCCCATTCAGTAACTTGCTCATAAAATAGGACTATTACTGCATGAGAAATAAGCCATGGTCCTTGTCCCTAGATCCAGAGCTGTGCCTCAGATATCTTGCTCAAAGAGAGAGACACGATGTAAGAACAGACAGCTCCAAAGCTCCCTCTAAAGGGATTGAATTTACTTAGAACAGACTATGGGGAAGTTTGAGCCTAAGGGCACTCTCAAAAACAATCAAGATTTTAGTGGTAAGTAAATAAAAGGAGGCGGTCAACTCTAGTTTCAGAGAGTACCCAGGGAAACAATAGCAAAGAAGACCTCTCCTGTGGTCAGAACAAACTTCAAAAACTGGCCTTAAAAAACTATACCTGCAGAGGGACTTCCCTGGTGGTCCAGTGGTTAAGACTCCATGCTCCCAATGCAGGGGCCTGGGTTCGATCCCTGGTCAGGGAACTAGATCCTGCATGCTGCAACTAAGAGCCCACATGCCACAACTAAAAGAGCCCACATGCTGCAACTAAAAAAAGAGCCCACATGCTGCAACTAAAGAGCCCATATGCCGCAACAAAAAAAATCTCGCATGCTGCAATGAAGATCCCACATGCAGCAATGAAGTTCCTGCAAGCTGCAGTGAAGACCCAGCACAGCCAAATAAATAAATATTAAAAACAAAAGCAAAAACTATCCCTGCAGAGAGGAATGAATTAATGCATCAGATAGACTTTGGAACAAAAACCATTACTGGAAATAAAGAGGAATATTGTATAATGATAAAAGGGTAAATTTGTCAGATAGTTATAAAATTATAAACATATATGACCTTAGAACAGAAACTAAAATACTCAACACAAAGGCTGACACAATGGAGAAGTGCAATAGACAATTCAACAATTATTTGGAGACTTCAATAATCCTCTTTTTATATTGGACAGAATAGCTAGATAGAAGAACAAAAAGGAAATTGGAGAATTGGACAACACTATACTAAAAGTAGATCTAACAGATATGTGTAGAACATTCCACCAAAAAAGAGGGGAATATACATTTGTCTCATATGCACTTGAAATATTCTCCATGATAGAACATATGTTAGACCATAAAAAGTCTGACTAAATTTGAAAGAATTAAAATCAGGGAAATATATTCTCTAGCCACAATAGATATAAATTAGAGCTAAATGTAAAAAGAGAATTTGTAAAATTCACAAATATTTGGAAATTAAACAATACATCGCTAAATAACAAATGAAGAAATCACAGAACAAATTAACAATACTTTGAGGTGAATAAAAATAAAGACACAACATACCAAAACTTATGAGATGTAGCTAATGCAGTGATTACAGGGATATTTACAGCTGTATATGGCTATATTAAAATGGAAAAAAAGGAATGACACTAGAAAGGTGATGGAATAAAAGTTTTCAACCATCATCTCCCCACAGAAAATAAATTTTGACAATCATTCATGGACAAGAGCACCTTTGTGGAAGTCTAGAAGTCCAGAGGAGAAGTTCAAGCACACTGCTGGAGCAAAAGAATCCAGCACTACATGCATTAAAGAAGGTAAAAAAGAATAGTTTCACATTACCCACACCTCCCTCAAGGTGACATAGCTCAGTGCCAAGAGAGACTCCCTTGGACTGTGATTTCTACCACGGAGGAAAGTGACAGTATAGTGAATGAGCTCCCAGCTTCCCCAGTTGTGTGGGACACTGTCTAAGAGGCCCATATTTTTCTCAGCCCACCCAGGACACTGAAGTAATAAGTACAGCTGAAGGGTTGGGAAAGACTGGAAACACAACAACCAGGGTTCAGAATTCATCAAAAGGCTGCAGATCTTACTAAACACTTCATGGTCTACAGGAAGCCTGCCCATGAGCTCATTGGGATGCCTTTCCTCTGCACCTTATCCCCATTCTCCTCCCCCATGGACGTCCTGCTGTGCCACCATGGTGTTTAAGTGTGAGCCTTTGTAAGTGGCTCACAAGAATGCACAGAAACCTGGCTCAACTCTGCAGTATTAGAAAAAAACACAACAATCTGAGCATTTCAGGGCACCATCCTAGGGAAAACAAATAGAAGGCTCTCAACACATGACCTGGTTGTGTGGGCCCAAGAAAGAACACACAATCTTAAGAATTCCTCACCAAGTGTGAATAAGAGGTGTGAGCAGGAACTTCCACAGAAAAGGTCTGAGAGAGCTTCAGAATCCCCAGCAAGGCTGACTGCTGAAGGTATTTGTCTCCCAAAGCCAGTCAGTAAAGACTGGAAGAGGTGGCTGCTTTTTCAAATACAAACACAGTAACACAAGCCTTCAAGGAACATGAAAAATCAAGGAAACATGACATCAGCAAAGCAACACAATAATTTTCCAATAACTGGCTCTAAAAAAATGGAAATCTATGAATTGCCTAACAAAGAGCTCAAAATAAGTATTGTAAGGAATATAAGTGAGTTATAAAAGAATACATATAGACAACAAAATCAGGATTACCATACATGAACAAAACAAAAAGTTTAACAAAGAGATAGAAATCATAACAAAGAACAAACAGAAATTATGGAGCTGAAGAACACAATGAATGAATAAAGAAATAGGGAGTATAAACATCAGACTTGACCAAGCAGAAGAAAGAATCTGTGAACTTGAAGACAGATCACTTGAAATTATATAGTTAGAAGAAAAAAAGAAAAAATGAAAAGAAATGGAAAAAGCCTAAAAGATTTATGGAACACCATCAAGAGACCTAATATACATGTAACTGGAGTTCCAGAAGGAGAATAAAGAAAGGGGCAGAAAGATTATTTAAAGAAATGATGGCTGTAAAATTTCTAAATCTGGGGAGGGATATGGACATACAAGTTCATGAAGCTCAAAAATCCCCAGCCAGGTGCCACCCAAAGAAGACTTCACCAAGACACATTATAATTAAGCTGTAAAAAAATTAAAAAAAAGAGTGAATTTTGAAAGTAAAAAGAGAAAAGAGACTTATCACATACAAGAGAAAACCAATAAGTCTATGAGCGGATTTCTTATCAGAAATCTGGCAGGCCAGGAGACACTGGAATGATATTATCAAAGTGCTAAAAGAAAACAAACAAACAAACAAACAAACAAAAAAACCTGGCAACCAAGAATTCTTTACCTGGCAAAGATGTCCTTCAGAAATGAAGAGATATTTTCCTGGACAAGTAAAATCTAATGAGGTTCATCACCACTAGACCTGCCTTACAAGAAATGTTAAAAGGATTTCTTCAAGGAAATGAAAGGATACTAATCAATAACATGAAAACATATGAAAGATGAAAGTATAAAACTCACTAATAAAGGCAAGTATGCAGTCTGATTCAGAGTAACACTGGAAAGAGTAGTGTGTGAATAGAATTAAACTGTAGATTTAATGTAAAAGACAAAAGTATTAAAAATAACTATAGTTACAGTAATTTGCTAATAATTAAAATATAAAAGTTGACATCAAAAACATAAAATATGTGTGAGGGAATAAAAAGGTAGAGCTTTCATATGCAATTAAGGTTATCAGCTTAAACAACAGTTATAACTACAAGATGTTTTATGTAAGCCTTATGGTAACAAAAAAGCAAAAATCTATATAAGAAAAAAATACAAAAGAAATAAATTAAAGCATACTATTACAGAAAATCATCAAATAATAGAGGAAGACAGTATAAGAGGAAGAAACAAAAGTACTATAAAACATTCAGAAAGCAATTAACAAATGGCAATAGTAAGTACTTACTATCAAAAATTACTTTAAACAGAAATGGAACAAATTATCCCATCAAAAGTCATAGAGTAACTGAATGGATTAAAAAAATGAGATCTAAGTATGCTACCTACAAGGGATACACTGGAGTTTAAAGGATACACATAGGCTGAAATTGAAGGGATGGAAAGATATTCCATGCAAATGGAAGCCAAAATAGAGCAAGAGTGGCTATACTTATATCAAACAAAATAGCCTTTTAGTAAAAAACTGTAATAAGAGAAGAAAAGTCATTATATAATGATAAAGAGGTCAAGTCATCAAGAGGATATAACAGTTGTATCAGAGAGATAAATAAATAGATACATACATAGATATAGATAGATATACATAACGAATATGGAGTTTGAATGAGTAATCAATAATGAGAAACCAATAATGAATGAGGGGATTGAATTAGTGACCAAATATCTCTGAACAAAAAAATGGATGAGATGGCTTCACTTGTGAATTCTATTAAATATTTAAGAAATAATTAACACTAATTATACATAAACTCTTCTAAGAAACAGAACAGGGAATACTTCCCAACCACAATTTATTTTATGTCAAAACCATAAAATAGCAAGTACAATAGAAAACTAATGAATAAAAACTTATAAACATCAATGCAAAAACCCTGAGAAAAATACTAGCAAACTGAATACAGCAAAATATAACAAGATTGCCCACCATGTCCAAGGGTGGTTTAATATACAGAAGTCAAGCCCCCCCCAGAGAAGATGGTGGAAGAGTAAGACGCGGAGATCACCTTCCTTCCCACAGATACATTAGAAATACATCTACACATGGAACTCCTCCCACAGAACACCCACTGAACGCTGGCAGAAAACGTCAGACCTCCCAAAAGGCAAGAAACTCCCCCCGTACTTGGGTAGGGCAAAAGAAAAAAGAAATAACAGAGACAAAAGAATAGGGACGGGACCTGCACCAGTGGGAGGGAGCCGTGAAGGAGGAAAGGTTTCCACGCACTAGGAAGCCCCTTCGTGGGTGTAGACTGCGGGTAGCAGAGGGGGGAAGCTTCGGAGCCACAGAGGAGAGCGCAGCCACAGGGGTGCGGAGGGCAAAGCGGAGAGATTCCCGCACAGAGGATCAGCGCCGAGCAGCACTCACCAGCCAGAGAGGCTTGTCTGCTCACCCGCCGGGGCGGGTGGTGGCTGTGAGCTGAGGGCCGGGCTTCGGTCGCAGGGAGAGGACTGGGGTCGGCGGCGTGAACACAGCCTGAAGGGGTTAGTGCACCACAGCTAGCCGGGAGGGAGTCCGGAAAAAGTCTGCAGCTGCCGAAGAGGCAAGAGACTTTTTCTTTCCTCTTTGTTTCCTGGTGTGGGAGGAGAGGGGATTCAAAGCGCCACATAAACAAGCTCCAGAGATGGGCGCGAGCCGAGGCTATCAGCGCGGATCCCACAGCAACAGGGGCGCAGAGGGAAAAATGGAGAGATTCCCTCACAGAGGCTCGGCGCCAAGCAGCACTCAGCAGCCCGAGAGTCTTGACTGCTCACCCGCCGGGGAGGGCGGGGCTGGGAGCTGAGGCTCGGGCTTTGGTCAGATCGCAGGGAGAGGACTGGGGCTGGTGGCGTGAACACAGCCTGAAGGGGTTAGGGCACCACAGCTGGCTGGGAGGGAGTCCGGGAAAAAGTCAAGAGCTGCCGAAGAGGCAAGAGACTCTTTCTTGCCTCTTTGTTTCGTGGCGCGCAAGGAGAAGGGATTCAGAGTGCCACCTAAACAAGCTCCAGAGACGGGCGCGAGCCGTGGCTGGCAGCGCGGACCCCAGAGAAGGGCGTGAGACTCTAAGGCTGCTGCAGCCACCACCAAAAAGCCTGTGTGTGAGCACAGGTCACTCTCCACACTGCCCCTCCCGGTAGCCGGTGCAGCCTGCCACTGCCAGGGTCCTGGGATCCGGGGACAAATTCCCCAGAATGCACGGCGCGCCTCAGACTGCTGCAACGTCACGACGCCTCTGCCATCGAAGGCTCACCCCGCCTCCTCCGTACCCCTTCCTCCCCCCGGCCTGACTGACCAGAGCCCCTGAAGCAGCGGCTCCTTTAACCCCGTCCTGTCTGGGCAGGGAACAGACGCCCTCAGGTGACCTACACGCAGAGGCGGGTCCAAATCCAAAGCTGAACCCCGGGAGGTGTGCAAACAAAGAAGAGAAAGGGAAATCTCTCCCAGCAGCCTCAGAAGCAGCAGATTAAAACTCCACAAACAACTTGATGTGCCTGCATCTGTTGAATACCTGAATAGACAACGAATCATCCCAAATTCAGGAGGTGGACTTTGGGAGCAGGATATATTAATTTTTCCCCTTTTCCTTTTTTTGTGAGTGTATATGTATATGCTTCTGGGTGAGATTTTGTCTGTATAGCTTTGCTTTATAATAGCTTTACTTTACTTCACTTTATTATATCCTCTTTCTTTCTTTCTTTCTTTCTTTCTATTTTTTCTCCCCTTTTACTCTGAGCCGTGTGGATGAAAGGCTTTTGGTGCTCCAGCCAGGCATCAGGGCTGTGCCTCTGAGGTGGGAGGGCCAACTTCAGAACACTGGTCCACAAGAGACCTCCCAGCTACACGTAATACCAAACGGTGAAAATCTCTCAGAGATCTCCATCTCAACATCAAGACCCAGCTTCACTCAACGACCAGCAAGCTACAGTGCTGGACACCCTATGCCAAACAACTAGAAAGACAGGAACACAGCCCCATCCATTAGCAGAGAGGCTGCCTAAAATCATAATAAGGCCACAGACACACCAAAACACACCACCAGACGTGGACGTGCCCACCAGAAAGACAAGATCCAGCCTCATCCACCAGAACACAGGCACTAGTTCCCTCCACCAGGAAGCCTACACAACCCACTGAACCAACCTTAGCCACTGGGGACAGATACCAAAAAAAAACGGGAACTACGAACATGCAGCCTGTGAAAAGGAGACCCCAAACACAGTAAGATAAGCAAAATGAGATGACAGGAAAACACACAGCAGATGAAGGAGCAGGGTCAAAACACACCAGACCTAATAAATGAAGAGGAAATAGGTAGTCTACCTGAAAAAGAATTCAGAATAATGATAGTAAGGATGATCCAAAATCTTGGAAATAGAATAGACAAAATGCAAGAAACATTTAACAAGGAGGTAGAAGAACTAAAGAGGAACCAAGCAACGATGAAAAACACAATTAATGAAATTAAAAATACTCTAGATGGGATCAATAGCAGAATAACTGAGGCAGAAGAAACAATAAGTGACCTGGAAGATAAAATGGTGGAAATAACTACTGCAGAGCAGGATAAAGAAAAAAGAATGAAAAGAACTGAGGACAGTCTCAGAGACCTCTGGGACAACATTAAACACACCAACATTCGAATTATAGGGGTCCCAGAAGAAGAAGAGAAAAAGAAAGGGACTGAGAAAATATTTGAAGAGATTATAGTTGAAAACTTCCCTAATATGGGAAAGGAAATAGTTAATCAAGTCCTGGAAGCACAGAGAGTCCCATACAGGATAAATCCAAGGAGAAACACGCCAAGACACATATTAATCAAACTGTCAAAAATTAAATACAAAGAAAACATATTAAAAGCAGCAAGGGAAAAAACAACAAATAACACATAAGGGAATCCCCATAAGGGTAACATCTGATCTTTCGCAGAAACTCTGCAAGCCAGAAGGGAGTGGCAGGATATACTAAAGTTGATGAAGGAGGGAAAAACCTACAACCAAGGTTACTCTACCCAGCAAGGATCTCATTCAGATTTGGATGGAGAAATTAAAACCTTTACAGACAAGCAAAAGCTGAGAGAGTTCAGCACCACCAAACAGCTTACAACAAATGCTAAAGGAACTTCTCTAGGCAAGAAACACAAGAGAAGGAAAACACCTACAATAAACAAACCCAAAAGATTTAAGAAAATGGGAATAGGAACATACATATCGATAATTACCTTGAATGTAAATGGATTAAAATGCTCCCACCAAAAGACACAGACTGGCTGAATGGATACAAAAAAACAAGACCCATATATATGCTGTCTACAAGAGACCCACTTCAGAACTAGAGACACATACAGACTGAAAGTGAGGGGATGGAAAAAGATATTGCATGCAAATGGAAATCAAAAGAAAGCTGGAGTAGCAATTCTCATCTCAGACAAAATAGACTTTAAAATAAAGACTATTACAAGAGACAAAGAAGGACACTATATAATGATCAAGGGATCGATCCAAGAGGAAGGTATAACAATTGTAAATATTTATGCACCCAACATAGGAGCACCTCAATACATAAGGTAAATACTAACAGCCATAAACGGGGAAATCGACAGCAACACAATCATAGTAGGGGACTTTAATACCCCACTTTCACCAATAGACAGATCATCCAAAATGAAAATAAATAAGGAAACACAACCTTTAAATGATACATTAAACAAGATGGACTTAATTGATATTGATAGGACATTCCACCCAAAAACAACAGAATACACATTTTTCTCAAGTGCTCATGGAATATTCTCCAGGATAGGTCATATCTTGGGTCACAAATCAAGCCTTGGTAAATTTAAGAAAATTGAAATCGTATCAAGTATCTTTTCCGACCACAACGCTATGAGACTAGATATCAATTACAGGAAAAGATCTGTAAAAAATACAAACACATTGAGGCTACACAATACACTACTTAATAACGAAGTGATCACTGAAGAAATCAAAGGGGAAATCAAAAACTACCTAGAAACAAATGACAATGGAGACACAACGACCCAAAACTGATGGGATGCAGCAAAAGCAGTGCTAAAAGGGAAGTTTATAGCAATACAAGCCTACCTCAAGAAACAGGAAACATCTCGAATAAACAACCTAACGTTGCACCTAAAACAATTAGAGAAAGAAGAACAAAAAAACCACAAAGCTAGCAGAAGGAAAGAAATCACAAAGATCAGGTCAGAAATAAATGAAAAAGAAATGAAGGAAACAATCGCAAAAATCAATGAAACTAAAAGCTGGTTCTTTGAGAAGATATACAAAATTGATAAACCATTAGCCAGACTCATCAAGAGAAAAAGGGAGAAGACTCAAACAATAGAATTAGAAATGAAAAAGGAGACGTAACCACTGACACTGCAGAAATACAAAAGATCATGAGAGATTACTACAAGCAAACTCTATGCCAATAAAATGGACAAACCTGGAAGAAATGGACAGATCCTTAGAAATGCACAACTGCCGAGACTGAACCAGGAAGAAATAGAAAATATGAACAGACCAATCACAAGCACTGAAATTGAAACTGTGATTAAAAACCTGACTTCAGACTATATTACAAAGCTACAGTAATCAAGACAGTTTGGTACTGGCACAAAAACAGAAATATAGATCAATGGAACAGGATAGAAAGCCCAGAGATAAACCCATGCACATATGGTCACCTTATCTTTGATAAAGGAGGCAAGCATATACAGTGGAGAAAAGACAGCCTCTTCAATAAGTGGTGCTGGGAAAATTGGACAGATACATGTAAAAGTATGAAATTAGAACACTCCCTGACACCATGCACAAAAATAAACTCAAAATGGATTAAAGACCTAAGTATAAGGCCAGACACTATCAAACTCTTAGAAGAAAACATAGGCAGAACACTCTATGACATAAATCACAGCAAGATTCTTTTTGACCCAGCTCCTAGAGAAATGGAAATAAGAACACAAATAAACAAATGGGATCTAATGAAACTTAAAAGCTTTTGCACAGCAAAGGAAACCATAAACAAGACCAAAAGACAACCATCAGAATGGGAGAAAATATTTGCAAATGAAGTAACTGACAAAGGATTAATCTCCAAGATTTACAAGCAGCTCATGCAGCTCAATCACAAAAGAACGAACAACCCAATCCAAAAATGGGCAGAAGACCTAAATAGACATTTCTCCAAAGAAGATATACAGATTGCCAACAGACACATGAATGAATGCTCAACATCATTAATCATTAGAGAAATGCAAATCAAAACTACAATGAGATATCATCTCACACCAGTCAGAATGGCCATCATCAAAAAATCTAGAAACAATAAATGCTGGAGAGGGTGTGGAGGAAAGGGAACACTCTTGCACTGTTGGTGGGAATGTAAATTGATACAGCCACTATGGAGAACAGTATGGAGGTTCCTTAGAAAACTACAAATAGAACTACCGTACGACCCAGCAATCCCACTACTGGGCATATACCCTGAGAAAACCATAGTTCAAAAAGAGTCATGTACCAAAATGTTCATTGCAGCTCTATTTACAATAGCCAGGACATGGAAGCAACCTAAATGTCCATTGACCAATGAATGGATAAAGAAGATGTGGCACATATATACAATGGAATATTACTCAGCCATAAAAAGAAATGAAATGGAGGTATTTGTAATGAGGTGGATGGAGTTAGAGTCTGTCCTACAGAGTGAAGTAAGTCAGAAAGAGAAAAACAAATACAGTATGCTAACACATATATATGGAATCTAAGGGAAAAAAAAGGCCATGAAGAACCTAGTGGCAAGACGGGAATAAAGACACAGACCTACTAGAGAATGGACTTGAGGATATGGGGAGGGGGAGGGGTGAGATGTGACAGGATGAGAGAGTGTCATGGACATATATACACTACCAAATGTAAAATAGACAGCTAGTGGGAAGCAGCCACATAGCACAGGGAGATCAGCTCGGTGCTTTGTGACCACCTAGAGGGGTGGGATAGGGAGGGTGGGAGGGAGGGAGATGCAAGAGGGAAGAGATATGGGAACATATGTATATGTATAACTGATTCACTTTGTTATAAAGCAGAAACTGGCACACCATTGTAAGGCAATTATACTTCAATAAAGATGTTTAAAAAAAAAAAATCAAACCCCCACAGATGTATGTACCCCAAGTGGTCACTGCAGGCTTTGACTATGTATGGAATTTTGAAAAATACACATCAGGAATTTAAAAAGTTAACTCAGTAGCTAATAAAAAATAAAAATGTAGTAGTGTCTGACAGGGGGTTGACAGTCTGTAAAAAAAAAAAATACAGAAGTCAATTACTGTAATGAACCACATCAAAATAATAAAGTACAAAAAGAAAACACACACACAAAAAAACCCACAGAACATCTGAAAAGATACAGGAAAAGAATTAGACAAAATTCAACATTCCTTCATTTTAGTAAAAAACAAAACACTCAAGAAATTAGGAATAGGGAAGGAAATTTTGCTGTTTTCAACAACATGGATGGACCTGGAGGGTATTATGGTTAGTGAAATAAGTCAGACAGAGAAAGACAAATATGTTATCACTTATATGTGGAATCTAAAAAATAAAGGAATGAATATAACAAAACAGAAACAGACTCACAGATACAGAGAACAGACTACTGGTTACCAATGGGGAGAGGAGAGGAAAAGTGGGAGCGGCAAAATAGGGATAGAAGATTAAGAGGTACAAACTACTATGTATAAAATAAATAAGCTACAAGGGTATATTGTATAGTACAGGGTATATAACCAATATTTTGTAATAACTAAATGGAGTATAATCTGTAAAAATTTTGAATCACTATATTGCACATCTGTAACTAATATAATATTGTAAATATACTATACCTCAATTTAAAAAATTTAGGAATAGAAAGGTGCTTCCTCAATCTGATAAGTGGCATCTACAATAATCCCACAGCTAACATCATACTTGATGGTGAAAAACTGAATGCTTTTACCCTAAGATAAGGAAAAACATAAAGATGTGCTTTCTTACAACTTCTTACTGAGGGTTCTAGCTAGAGGAGCTAGGCAAGAAGATGGTATGAAATGCATTGAGATTGTAAAGAAAAAAGTAAAATTTCATTATTAGAACTAATAAACAATTTAAGCAAGTTTGGAGAATACAATATCATTATTAAAAAATCAAGTGTATTTCTATACAGGAGCAATAAGCAAACCAAAAATAAAATCAAGAAAGTAATTCCATTAATAATGCTACTGAAAATAATAAAATAATTAGGAATAAATTTAACACAAGGAGTGAAATACTTATAATCTGAAAGCTACAAAATATGTTGAAAGATGTTAAAAGACACCTAAAATAAATGTAAAGGTATCTCATGTTCATGGATCAGAAGGCTTAATATTATTAGAAGACAGCAATACTTCCCAAACTGATCTATAAGTTCAACACAAAACTTGTTAAATCCCAGCTGACTTCTTGGAAGAAATTGAGAAGCTGATTGTAAAATTCATATAGAAATTCAGAGACCCAGAATAGCCAAAATAATGTTCAGTAAGGAAAACAAAGTTAAAAGATTCACACTTCCTAATTTCAAAACTTACTACAGAACTACAATAATCAAGATGGCATGGCACTGGCTTACAGACAGACATAAAAATCAATGAAATAGAATTGAGAAATCAGAAATAAATCTTCACATTTATGGTAAACTGTTCTTCAACAAGGGTACCAAGGTAATTCAATGTGGATATAATAACTCTTTTCAAAAAATGATACTGGTTAAATTGAATTTCCCCATGCAAAAAAAAATGAGTTTGGGCCCCTACCCTTATACCATATACACATACTAACTCAAAATGGATATATAATCTAAATTTAAGAGCTAAAAGTATAAAATGCTTAGAAGAAATCTTTGGTGTAAATCTTTGTGACTTTGGATTAGGTAATGGTTTTTTAGATATGATAACAAAAGTACAAGTAACAAAAGAAAAAAAAATAGGTAGCCTAGACAACATCAAAATAAAAATAATTTTTTAAAAAATTGTACTAAAAAATGTGAAGGGAAGAGAAAGCACACAGAAAGGCAGAAAATTTTGCACATCATATATATGATGAATGACTTGTTCCTAGATTACATAAAGAACCATTACAATGCAATAATAAAAAGACAACTCAGTTAAAAATGGGTAGGAGGTGAACAGATAGTCCTTCAATGAATATATACAAATACACAATATGCACATGAAAAGATCCTCAACATCATTAGGCCTCAGGGAAAAAAAAACCTATGAGATAGCATGTTACACATACTAGCATTGGTATAATAAAAAAGAAAGAAAGAAAAAGTGTTGGTAAGGATGTGGAGAAATTAAAACACAGCCAGTTTGAAAAAGTTTATGGCAGTTACATAAACAGTTAAACATTGAGTTCTCATATGACCTAGCAATTCTACTTCCACTTATATGCCCAACAGAAATGAAAACATGTCCATGAAAAAACTTGTATCTCGAAATTCATTACAGCATGTTTATAATACCTGAACAGTAGGAACAATACAAATGTCTAAACAACAAATGAATGGATAAGTATTGATAAAACATAATATATCCATACAGTGGAATATTATTAAGCAATAAAAAGATTAAGTAGTACTCAAATAATAAGAAATATAAACGAAAGAGGGAAATTACAACTGATACCACAGAAATACTAAGGATCATAAAAGACTACTATGAACAATTATAAGGCCACAAATTAGACAACCTAATAAGAATTGATAATTTCCTAGAAACATGCAACCTACCAAGACTGAATCATGAACTAATCTGAACAGAAAAAGCACTAGTAAGGAGATTAAATCAGTAATCAGAAACCTCTAATCAGAAAATTCTAAGATCCGATGGATACACTAGTGAACTCTGCCTAACATTTAAAGAAAAACTAATACAAATTCTTCTCAAGTTTTTAACAAATAGGAAAGAGAGGGAACACTTCCAAACTCATTTTACAAGGCCAGCACTACCCTGATACCAATGCCAGACAAGACACTACAAGAAAATAAAATTATAGGTCAATTATCAGTGTTTAATGTAGGTGCAAATATCCTCAACAAAATATTAGCAAACTGGATTCAACAATAAGTTTAAAGGATCATACACCATGATTAAGTGGGATTTATTTCAGGGATGCAAGGATGGTTCAACATCTACACAATAATAATTGTGATGTACCACATTAACAAAATGAAGGATAAAAATCATAAAATAACCTCAAAAGATGCAGAGAAATCATTTGAAAGAGTCAATATTGCTTCATGATAGAAATTCTCAACTAATTTGATATAGAAGGAATGTACCTCAACATAATAAAGGCCATAAATATTAATCCCACCGCTAATATCATACTCAATAGTGAAAAGTTGAAAGCTTTTCCTCTAAATTGAGAATAAGACTGGGGTGCCCACTACCAGCACTTCTAATTAACATAGTACTGGAAGTCCTAACCAGAGTAATTAACCAAGCAAAAAGATATAAAAAGCATTTTAATTGCAAAGGAAAAAGTAAAAATTGTCTATGAAGATGACATAATCTTATATATGGAAGGTTCCACTAAGAATTTGTTAAAACTAATAAGTCAGTAAATTTGTAGGATACTAAATCAATACACAAAAATAAGGTACATTTCTATACACTAACAATGAACTATCTGAAAAATAATTAAGAAAACAATTCAATTTACAATATTATTAAAACCAATAAAATACTTAGTAATATATTTAACCAAGGAAGTGAAAGATCTCTACACTGAAAACTATAAGGCATCAATGAAAGAAATTGAAGCAGACACAAATAAATGAAAAGATATCTCATGTTCTTGAATTGGAAGTATAACTATTGTTAAAAATGTCCATACTACTCAAATGATCTATGGATTCAATGCAATCCCTATTAAAATTCCAATGCCATTTTTTTCAAAAAAATAGAACAATCCTAAAAGTTGTATGGAAACACAAAGATCCCAAACAATCAAAGCAAACTATATTACAAAACTATAGTAATCAAAACAGCATTGTATTAATACTGGCATGAAAACAGAAACATAGACCAATGGAACAGAATCAAGAGCCCAGAAATAAACCCACACATATTTGAACTTTGACAAGGGTGCCAAGAATACGTAATGGGGAAAGGTTAGTCTCTTCAGTAAATGGCTCTGGGAAAACTGAGTAGCAAAATGCAAAGGAATAAAGCTGAAACCTTTGCTTACATCATACACAAAAATCAACTCAGAAGGGAATAAGTACTTGAATGTAAGATGTGAAATTGTAAAATTCCTAGAAGAAAACATAGGGGATAAGCTCCTTGACATTGGTCTTGGCAATGATTTTTTGGATTTGTCTCCAAAAAGCAAAGGCAACAAAACCAAAAATCAACAAGTTAGATTACATCAAGTTAAAAATCTCCAGCAAAGGAAATCATTAATAAACTGAAAATGTAACCTATGGAATGGGAGAAAATATTTGCAAACCACATATCCCATAAGGGTTTAATATCCAAAGTATACAACAAACTCATACAACTCTATAGAATATATATATATATATATCCCATTTAAGAAATGGGCAAAAGACCTGAATAGACATTTTTTCCAAAGAAGACAATGAAAAGGTGATCACCATCATAATCATCAGAGAAGCACAAATTAAAACCTCAATGAAATATTATCTCACTCCTGTTAGGATGGCTATTATCAAAAAGACAAGAGATAACAAGTGTTGGTGAGGATGTGGAGAAATGGGAACCCTTGTACACTACTGGTGGGAATGTAAACTGGTACAGCCAGTATGAAAAACTGTATGGAGGTTCCTCACAAAATAAAAATAGAACTTCCATGTGATCCAGCAATCCCAATTTTGGGTATATATCCAAAGGAAATGAAATCAGTGTCTCAAAGAGATATCTGTGTTCCCATGCATTGCATCATTGTTCACAATAGTCAAGGTATAGAAACAACCTGTGTCTGTCAACAGTGAACAGATTAAGAATATTATCATACACACACACACACACACACACAGGAATATCATTCAGCCTTAAAAACCAAGGAAATCCTGTCATTTTTGACAATATGGATCAACCTGGAAGGTGTTATGCTAAGTGAAATAAGTCAGACAGAAAGACAAATATTGCATGGTATTATTTATATGTGGAATCTAAAAAAAGGAAAACATTTTGAATTCAGAAACAGAGAGTAGAAAAGTGGTTACCAGGGGCTGCAGGTTGGAGGAAATAGGGAGGTGTTGGCAAAAAGGTAAAATATTTCAGTTATAAGATGAATAAGGTCTGAGGATCTAGTGTATAACATGGTTAATATAGTTGATAACACTGTATTGAATAATTGAAATTTGCTATGAGAGTAGAAATTAAATGCTCTCATAAAACAAAAAGGTTAATATGTGAGTAGATGTATGTGTTAATTAACTCGATTGTGGGAATCCTTTTGCAATGTATACATATATCAAATCATCTCATTGCACACTTTAAGCACTTTACAGTTTAATCTGTTACTTATATCTCAAAAAACTGAATTAAAAAACAGCATCTTAATGACTTTATTATGCATCATAGAAACACACATAGGTCTTACTACTTCAAAAAAGAAAAATATTTCCAATCAATAAATTGAACTTACAACTAAAAAAAAACTAGAAAATAAGAACAAAATAAAATTCACAACAAGCAGGAAGAAATAACTGAGGATAAGAACAAAAAATAATTAAAATTGAGAACAGGGCTTCCCTGGTGGCGCAGTCATTGAGAATCTGCCTGCCAATGCAGGCGACACGGGTTCGAGCCCTGGTCTGGGAAGATCCCACATGCCGCAGAGCAACTAGGCCTGTGAGCCACAACTACCAAGCCTGCGCGTCTGGAGCCTGTGCTCCGCAACAAGAGAGGCCGCGACAGTGAGAGGCCCGCGCACCGCGATGAAGAGTGGCCCCCACTCGCCGCAACTAGAGAAAGCCCTCGCACAGAAACGAAGACCCAACACAGCCAAAAATAAATAAATAAATAAATAAATTTATTTTAAAAAAATGAGAACAGAAAAATAAAAATAAAGTCAATAAAAGCAAAAGCTGGATCTTTGAAAAGATCAAAGATTGGTTAAAAGAGAGAAGATGATCAGTATTAACAATGAGACTTTCAATATCACTACATATTATGCATACATTAAAAGGACTAAGGAAATTTGGCATACAATCAAATACACATAAGTATAGCAACTTATAGGAAATGGAGAAATTCCTTGAAAACCACACACGTACTCAAATTGAAATAGATGATCTAAATAGTTGGATAATATTAAGCAAATTCTTGGTTAAAAATCTCCCCCAAGATATTTCAAGCCAATATGCTTTCACTGGTAAATTGTGCCAAAAGTTTAAAAATAAATAACTAATTCTATATAATCTCTTCCAGAACATAAAGCAGAGGAATAGTTCATTACTCCTTTGATGAAGTCAGCATTTCACATCAGCATTTTCTGATACCAAAACCAAATGAAAACAATCAAGAAAAGAAAAAACTATAGACCAATAGCCCTCATGAAAATAAATGAAAAATCCTCAGTAAAATATTAATATATAGATTTCAGCAATAATCTAGAATAATACTATATGACCAAGCTGTTTTTATTCCAGGAATTGAGGTATGATTCAATATTCAAAAATTAATCAATGTAATCCACTATATTAACAGGCTAAAGAAACAAATCTATACGATCATATCAGTTGATGCACAAAATACCTAACAAAATACAACTCCTTTTTATGGTAGTATCTCTCTTAGAAAACTAGGACTGGAAGGGAAATTCATCAATCTGATAAAGAACATTTACCAGAAACCTATGACTTATGCCATACTTAATAGTGAGTGAAAGATTGAAAGATTTCCCCTTCAGATGGGGAGCCAGGCAAGGATTCACACTCTCACAACACCTTTACAGATAAATCCCTGTACACAGATGACATGATTGTGTACATACAATACATCAAGGAATCCACATAAAGACTCCTAGAATTAATAAATGAGTTTATCAAGGTTGTAAGACACAAGTAAACACAGGCAAAAAATTTATCACATTTTATACAAAACCTAAATAAATGGAGAAATATCTATGTTCATAGATTGAAAGACCCAATTGTAGTAATGATGTCTATTTTCCTCAAATTTACCTAAAATTTGCATGCAATTTCAATCAATATCCAGCATAACTTTTGTAAATATAGACAATTTGATTCTAAAATTTATAGGAAAAGAAAAATGAATTAAAAGAACCGAAAAATTTTGAGAAAGCATTCAGTTGAAAGAACCACACTACATGATTTTAACACTTATTCCAAAGGTAGTATAGTCAAGGCAGTGTAGTAATGGTGAAGGTTAAGTACAAAGTTCAATGTAATAGAATAGACACTACAGATATAGACACACACAAATATAGTGAACTGATTTTTCATAAGGCGCGGAGGCAAATCAATGGAGAAAGACAATATTTTTTATTGAAATATAGTTGATTTACAATACTCTGTTAGTTTCAGGTTATACAGCAAAGTGATTCAGTTATATATATATATATATATTTCAGATTATTTTCCATTATAGGTTATTACAAGACATTGAATATAGTTCCCTGTGTGATACAGGAAATCCTCGTTGCTTGTCTATTTTACATAGAGTAGTTTGTATCTCTTAATCCCATACTCCTAAATTATCCCTCCCCCACCTCCCTTTCCTCTTGGTAACCATAAGTTTGTCTTCTATGTCTGTGAGTCTGTTTCTGTTTTGTATAAATTCATTTTTATTATTTTTTAGATTTGACATATGTGATATCAAAAAATGGGCAGAAGATCTAAATAAACATTTCTCCAAAGAATACATACAGATGGCCAACAGGCACATGAAATGATGCTCAACATCACCAATCATTAGAGAAATGCAAATTAAAACCACAATGAGGTGGCACCTCACACTTGTCAGAATGGCTGTCACCAAAAAGTCTACAAATAATAAATGCTGGAGAGTGTATGAAGAAAAGGGAACCCTCCTAAACCGTTGGTGAAAATGTAAATTGATTCAGCCACTATGGAAAACAGTATGGAGGTTAAAACATACGGTGCTTAAAAAAACTAAAAATAGAACTACTATATGATCCAGTAATCCCACTCCTGAGCATATATCTCGAAAAGATGAAAACTCTAATTCGAAAAGATACATGAACCCAATAGTCATAGCAGCACTATTTACAATAGCCAAGACATGGAAACACCCAAGTGCCTATCAATAGGTGATTGACTTAAGATGTGGAACATATATACAATGGAATGTTACTCAGCTGTGAAAAAGAATGAAATGTTGCCATTTGCAGCAACTTGAGTGGACCTAGAGAATATCATACTAAATTAAGTAAGTCAGACAGAGAAAGAGAAAGGTTATATATTCAAAAAATCATTTTATAAAAATTGAGCATGTATATGCAAAAATATGAACTTCAATTTAAAGCTCAGACCTCACATAAAATTAATTCAAAATAGTTCATAAATATAAATGTAAGACATAAAAGTATAAAACTTTTGAAAGAAAACATAGAAAACAAGATACATGAAAAAAGATGATAAATTAGACTCCATAAAAAGTAAAACTTTTGCTCTATGAAAGACACATGTTAAGAAAATAAAAAGACAAGCTACCTACTGAAAATCCAAATTCAAAAACAGGACTTGTATTCAGAATATATGAAGAACTCTCAAAACTCAAGAGTAAGAAAAAAAACCCAATTGAAATAAAGGCCAAAGGCCTAAGAAAACAATTCATGAAAGAGGATATATGGTTTGAGATAAGCAGATAAAAAGATTTTCAACATATTAGCCATTAGGAAAATGTAAATTAATGATGAGATATTACTGTACACCTATTAGAATGGATAAAATTTAAAATTATGATGTTACCAAGTCCTGGAAAGGTATGGGAAGCAGCCAGAATTCTCATACATTGCTGGTGGGAGTGAAAAATGGTACAGTCTCTCTGATAAATAGTTTGGTGGTTTCTTATGAAGTTAAGCAAGCTCTTACCTTATAACCTACCAATCCCATACTTAGGTATTTATCTGAGAGAAACAAAAACTCATGTTACACAAAATCCTGTACACATATGTTTATAGCAGCTCTTTTTATAATGTCGAGAAATGGAAACAACACAAATGTCCTTCAACAAGTGACTGGATAAACAAACTCTGGTATATTCCCACAATGGAAAACTATTCAGCAATAAAAATGAATGAATTGTTGATGCATGCAATAGCATGCATGAATCTTAGAGGCATTATGATCAGTGAAAGAAGTCAGTCTTAAAAGAGTAAAAGCTTTATGATTCCATTATTTTGACTTTTTAAAAGGAAAAAAAAAACTAATAGAGAACGATTCGGTGGTTGTCAAGGGTTAGGGTTAGATAGGTTGTGACTACAAAGTATAGTATGTAGGAATTTTGGGGGGTGATGGAATTGTTCTGTATCTTGAGGTCTGACGGTTGCATAAATCTATATATGTATTAAAATTCATAGAATTACACAAGAATCTATTTTAGTGCATGTAAATTTAAAATAAAATAAATTAAAAACTCACATAAAATGTATAACCTCAATCCAATCATGAGGAAACATCAAGCAGATCCAAATTGATGATGTTCCATAAAATATATATCCAGTATTCTTCAAATTGTCAATGATTATGAAATTCTAAGAAAGACTGAGAAACTATCACATATGGGAAGAGACTAAAGAGGAATAAACAGTAAATACAATGTGGTATCCTGAATTGCATCCTGGAAAGGAAAAGGACTTTAGTTGAAGAACTGGTAGAATCCAAATTAGGCCTATAGTTTGTTTCATAGTTTGTACCAATGTTAATTTCTTGGTTTTAACAATTATACTAGACTATGTAAGATGTTAACATTAGTAAAGGCTGGGTGAAGGGTATTTGGAGACTCTTCATATAGATTTACCAATTATTAATGTTTTGTGATAATTGCATTATCTCTATATGTATGTTAATATGCTTGTACGTGCATGTGTGTTTGCTGAGTCATTTCAAATTAAGTTGCAGACATCATGATACTTCACTATTAAGTAGCTTGGCATGCATCTCCTAAGAAGAAAAACATTCTCCTACTAACCACAATACCATTATCACATATAACAATAGTAATTTCAACTAATATCTAATATTCAATCTATATTTAAAATTTCCCATTGCCTCCCAATATATATTTTATGGCTTTCTGTACTACCTTTAGTGATGCCAAAAATTCTCTGACTCTTTCGGGGGGACGAATCAAGGCCAACCTGTTAGTGGTAAGTGCTAAGATGACATTGGCAAGAGAGAATGCATAGAAATTTTGAAATAACACAGTGCAATGGCATCCATTAAGAAGGTATCATTTCATCATTTCTAGAACCCTGTAAAGTCCCAGAGATAGGAATTGTTATGAAAATAACTAATAAATGATCCTGATATAAGCAGATATCAAATTTATCTGAGCCATAAAAATAATACTAAAACAATATAATTTCACATCTTATTTTTACAA
This sequence comes from Balaenoptera musculus, assembly GCF_009873245.2. Lineage (NCBI taxonomy): Eukaryota > Metazoa > Chordata > Mammalia > Artiodactyla > Balaenopteridae > Balaenoptera > Balaenoptera musculus. The sequence continues at coordinate 69,124,337 of NC_045806.1, read as the reverse complement.
CCAACCTAATATGTATGAAAGTATGTATTGATACCCTCATTTGACATATAAATTGGACTCAATTTATCTGTCCAATTTACTTGTTTGACTCAAGTTAAAGCTAACATTTGTATAAGACCTTACACTACTTTACTCAAAGGGCATAAGATACACTGTAGTGTAATTTTTTTAAAGTGCTGTACTAGGATTTACTGGACCTAAGTTTTGCTGCTGGTTCAGTCATCAGATAGACATCTCGCTTTGTGCACTTCTATTTGCTATATTGAGCAACAGTTTTTTCATAAGAAAAATAGTAGGATAGGAAATAGATGTTTTCCAAAAACATTTCTAGTTCTTACATAATCTGAGTGTATGAGCTTTTCACATAGATTATATTGTGCATTTTACAAAAATATTTTTCCAGAGATTTCTCTATTTCATTGGGATTTTTTGGTTTATCAGCTCTATAACTTGTTTACTATTTCATTAATTACTGTTTTTATCTTTGGTTTTCTCCTTTTGGGATTTACTTTATTCTTTTTGTAACTTCTTTCATTGAATGCTCACTATTGTCCATATTTCTTGCTTTTGAATATGAGTTTCTCACAGGAGAAATTTTCTTCTAAGAATCACTTTAGTTCATCTTAATGCTTTAAAATATAGAGTTTTAACTGCTTTTTGTCTCTGTTTCTTAATTTCTTTTAGTCATCAATTATTTAGAAGTTCTCTTATTGTGTTTTTTAAAATTTCCAAAAATCAAGTGGATTATTTTGTTTTTATTTTCTATTATCTTCATATTGATTTATATATTATTGCCTTGTGATTTGTATGATACACATATTTTGAAATTTGTAGAGACTTCCTTTGTGGTCTAGTACATGGTCAGTCAGCTTTTATAAAATGTCTTAGTTGTGCTTGGAAAAAAAAATTGTATTCTCTATTTATTGTGTGCTGGTTCAACGTATGTCTGCTACTCTTCCTTCATGTTACCCTTACCAAATATATGTAGATGCTCTTATAATTAATAAAGATTAATTTAATAGCACTACTGAATACATAGTAACTTTTGTTTTATGTAATTCTTGATCATCACATATAAAATTAGAACAAAAAAAAGGTTTTTTTCACTTCTCTACTGGATTGAACCTCAATTTCCTTATTCTTTGTTAGATATGGATAGTGAAAGTCATGCACTCTCTTTCATCATCTCAGAAAATATTTCAGAAAATTCATATTTCCTTGTAGATATACACTAGGAACAAACCATTCTAGGAGTACTATTCAGCCCCTCTCTCTGGTTTCTGTAACCACCAAATTGTTTCCAACCATCTATGCTTGCTAGAAAATTGGAAGTCCTGGGAAGGAGGTCATTGGCAGCTAGCTAAATTAAAGCTAGAGGCACCAGTAGCTTCTATAGAACGTTCTTGTAATGTGAAAGTAATCATAAATTCACACCCAATTTGAGAAACGGAGCCACACTTAAGCACTCAAGCCATACTACTATGTATAAAACATGGCAGCAGAATAAAAGCCACAATAAATAGTCAATGATATATGATAGGTGACCACAGAAAGAAAATATAAAATAAGAGCAATGTTGGGCCATTTAGAATAAAGTTAAAGATCTTGATATTATCTCAGTAGTATAGCACAATAACTTGTGCTTATAATGGTCACCTGAGTGATAAAGCAAAAACATATGTTGTGAGGGAGGCCTTGTAGAAGGTATTCATTTGCATGAGTTGACCAAACAACAAGTCCCTGACGAATACTAGAATATGTGGTGGAAAGTATAAAGGAACTCAGACAGAAGGTTATATGTTTAAGAACATCTAGATTTTTGAGAAAGTAATATTGAAATTATCTGAGAACATAAGAATAGGCAAACACAAAACTGCTTAGCAGATGAATGGGACAAATGAGAAATCTGTACGTGTTGGTAGGGAAAGGATTCCTACAATAAATCATAGCTAATGCTGTAAAAGAACTTATAGACTGCTAATGTGCATCCATAATAGTTATCAAGAAATATATTTGCTGTTAATAGTGAACGTTTGCTAGATAGCAGTGAAATGGAAGTTAAAGTGAAATATGGTAGTGTGCTACAGCTTATTTCCATAATGATTATACAGATGGTGCAGGTTTAAAGGTCAAGATAATTAAAACTTTGCTTAGATTGCATTGTTACCTAAGAGCACCTCAGATCACCCCAGATGGTCAGTAGCCAAAGATAATATAATGATAAGATAATAAAAATAGCATTAATACTCATATGTTTCCCATCTCAGGGTACTGAATGGCAGCAAAAACTGAACTATCATCATTACATCAAAAAAGGGTCTCTATTCATGGAATAGTGGTGAGTCATTGGGACTGTTCAATCTAAATGATCAAGTTGTTAATCCCATTCTAAAGGGCTCAGTATAAAAAATATATATAATATTCAACAACAAAAACATAAAAGAGGAACAGCCTTATTAAAAAAGAGGCAAATGACTTAAATAGAAATTTCCCTTAAAAAGATATAGAAAGGGCCCAGAAGCACATGAAAAAAATCCTAAACATGATTATTCATTAGGGAATAAAAATTAAAACCACAGTGAGATACTGCTTCACACTCATTAGGATGACTGTAATCAAAAACATGGAAATTAGCAAGTATTGGTGAAAACTTAGAGAAATTGGTACCCTCATACCTTGTTGGTGGGAATGTAAAATAGTGCAGCAGGGACATTTTTGTTTTTTGGTCTAACATGTAAAGAGCTACAAAGTCATTATTCCCATCCTCACAACAAGCATAACAGCTGAACAAACTGAAAATCAACAACTTTTCTTACATTGATCAAAGAATTGAGGTCACATAGCAAATGCTTCCCCTCAAACTGGAGAGACAGACAAGTAGGTACAGAGACTCACAGCTTACTGGGAGCAGAACCTCAACTGGAGTCAGTATCAGTAGAAACATTTTAAACTGTAATTGACAAAATGCTAGGGGCTTAGTGTAGGCTAGCTTGAGAGTTTAAACTTCTGATGGGGCCCAGTCTTAAGGGAAACCCACTTTTGTGAATTTACCTCCAGGAGCCCCACCAGGTTCTCACTGTGATGATCTGAGAAAATTCCCCTTGAATTTCAGGGAGGAGAAAAGAAAAGTAACCATTTTGAAATATGTACATTGCTCTCTAATAAAAATCAGAGAAGAAATAAATGAAATTGTAAACAAGAAGTCATTAGAGAAAATCAATAAAGCCAAACTCTGGTTTTTTGAAAAAAATCAATAAAATTGGTGAACTTCTAGCCATGCTAAGAAAAAAATACACAAATTTAATATCAGAAATGAAATAGGGTACATTACTACAGATCCAATGGGCATGAAAAGAATAATAAAGGAATAGTATGAATAATTCTATGCCCAAAATTTTGATAAATGAGATGAAATGGACCAATTCCTTGAATGATACCGTCTACCAAAACTCACATAAGGAAAAATAGATAATCTGAGTAGAGGTATGTCTATTAAATAAATTGAATCAGTAATTAATGACTCAAAGCACTTGGCTCAGATAGTTTCACTGGTGAATTCTACCAAACTTTTAAGAAAGAAAATATGCCAGTTCTCTACAATCTCTTCTGGAATACAGAAACATAGGAAATACTTCCCTTCTCATTCTATGAGGCCAGCATTACCCTAGTGCTAAAACCAGACAGATGGATTGAAGAAAAAAAAAAACAACACACAGACCAATACTTCTTATGAATATAGATGTAAACATTTTCAACAAAATATTAGCAAATTGAATTTAAAATGTACTAAAATATTATATGCCATGACCAAGTGGAATTTATTCCAGGTAGGCAAGACTGTTCATCATTTGAAAATCAATTATTGTAATCCATCACATCAATAGGCTAAAGAAGAAAAATAATATGATCATATTAATAGATGCAGAAAAAGCACTTGAAAAGATTCAACACCCATCCATTCATGATAAAAACTCTCAGGAAACGAGGGATACATTTCTATTTCTACCTCATAAAGAAAATCTACAAAAACATACAGCTAACATCATATTAATGGCAAGAAAGTAGATGTTTTCCCTTTAAGATCAGGAATAAGGTGAAGATGTCCTCTCTCACCACTCCACTTCAACATTGTACTGGAAGTCTTAGTCAAGGCAATAAAAGAAGAAAAAGGAAATAAAAGGTATACAGTTTGAGATGAAGAAATAAAACTCTTTGTTCACAGATGACATGATTGTGTAGAAAAAAATGACAGAAAATTATTTGAATTAATAAGCAATTATAGCAATGTTACAGGATACAAGGTTAATACACAAAAGTCAATTGCTTTCCTATATGCCAAAAATGAGCAATTGCAGCTTGAAATTTAAAAGTGAGAACCATTTACATTAGCACTAAAGAAGTAAGTATTTAGGCATAAATCTAACAGAATATATACAAGATCTATATGAGGAAAACTACAAAATGCTAATTAAAGAAATCAAAGAAAACCTAAATAGCTGGAGAGATATTCCATGTTCACGAATAAGAAGACACAGTATTGTAAACATGTTAGTTTTTCCCAACTTGATCTATAGATTCAACACAATCCAATAAAATTCCCAGCAAGGTACTTCGTGGATAAAAACAGACTCTAAAGCTCATATGGAAAGGCAAAAAAGGTCCAGAGTAGCCAATACAATACTGAAGAACAAAGTCAAAGGACTGACACTATCCAACTTCAAGGCTTACAATAAAGCTACAGTAATCAAGACAGTGTGGAAAAGGTAAAATAATAAGCAAATAGATAAGTGGAACAGAATAGAGAGCCAAGAAATAGGCCCACACAAATACAGTCAAATGATCTTTGACAAAGAATGAGATAATTCGATGGAGAAAGGGTAGTCTTTTCAACAAGCTAAAGCAACTGGACATCCACCTACAAAAAAATTAAAAAATGAATCCAGAGATTGACAAAAACTACCTCAAAATAGATCACAGATATAAATGTAAAACCCAAAATTATAAAACTTTTAGAAGATAACATAGGAGAAGATCTAGGTCACCTTGTGTTTGGCAATGAGTTCATAGATACAACGCCAGATGCGTGATCAGTGAAAGGAAAAAGTTAAAAATTAGACTTCATTAAAATTTAAAACATCTGCTGTGGAAAAGACACTGTTAAAAGAATGAAAAGAGAAGCCATAGACTTGGAGAAAGTATATACAAAACACATATATGATCCAAAGAACTCAAAACTACAATAAGAAAACAAGGAACTCAATCAAAAGTGGACAGAAGATCTGAACAGACACCCCACCTAAAAAACTTACAGATGGAAAATAAGCATCTGTAAAAATGTTCAAAATGACACATCATTAAGGAATTGAACATTAAAACAACAAGGAGATACCACTAAATACCTCTTAGGATGGCTTAAATCCAAAAAAACACACTACCAAATGCTGGTGAGTATGTGCAGCAATGGAGACTCTGATTCATTGCTGGTAGGAATGCAAAATGATGTAGTTACTTTGGAAGACAGTTTGAAGTTTCTTAAAAAAAAAACAAACTAGACATAATCTTGCCATACGATCTAGCAATCATAGTCCTTGGTATTTACCCAAATAAGCTGAGGACTTATATTCACACAAAATGTTGTAAACAGATGTTTAATAGCAGCTTCATTCATAATTGCCCAAAATTAGAAGCAACAAAAATGACCTTGTTTAGGTGAATGGTTTTAAAAAAAAACTGTGGTACATACATACAATGAAATATTATTCAGTAGTAAAAAAAAAATTGATCAAACCCTAAATTGACATGGAAGAACCTTAAATGCATAGAGCTAAGTGAAAGAAGCCAGCCTGAAAATGTACACGCAGTATGATTCCACTATATGACATTCTGGAAAAGGCAAAACAATAGAAACAGTAAAATGTTTTAGACATTGCCATGGAGAGGATAGGAGGGAATGATGAATAGGTGGAGTACAGGGGATTTTTAGGGGTGTGAAACTGTTCTATATGAATCTGTAACAGTGGATACCTGATATATGCATTTGGTGAAACCCACAGAAATGTACAACACAAAGAGTGAACCTTAATATATGGACTTTAGTTAATAATACTGTTTTCTATATTAATTCATCAACTGTAACAAATATACCACAACAATGCAAGTTGTTAATAATCAGGGAAACTTTGGAGGGGAGGGAGTACATAGGATCTCCCTTTACTTTCTGTTAGATTTTTCTATAAACCTAACACTGCTCTAAGAAATAAAGTCTACTAATAAAAAGAAGAAAAAAATGGTACAGCCATTGTGGAAAACACTTTGTCAGTTACTCAAAAATCTAAACATAGTATTACCATATGACCCAGCAACTCTACTTCTAGGTATATACACCAAAGAATTGAAAACAGATATCCAAACAAAACCTTGTACACTAATGTTCACAGTAGCTCTATTCACAATAGCTAAAATGTAGAAACAAATCAAATATCCATAAACAAATGAATGGATAAACAAAATGTGGCATATATATACAATGAAATATTATTCAGACATAAAAAGGAATGAATATATGCTACAACATGAATAAGCCTGAAGATATTATGCTAAGTGAGAGAAGCCAGACACAAGAGATCATATATTGCATAAATTTATTTATATGAAATATCCAGAATATAAGAAAGTCCATAGAGATAGAAAGTAGGTTAGTGGGTTGCCAGGGGCTGGGGAGAGGGAGAAAAGGGTACAGGGTTTCCTTTTGGGGTGATGAAAATGTTTTGGAATTAGATAGAAGTGATGTTTGCACAACATTGTGAATATACTACATGCAATTAAATTATACACTTTAAAAATGATTGATTTTATATTATGTGAATTTTATCTCAATTAATAAATAAAAAGGAAAATAAGGATTCTTCCTTTAGATGAGGTATCTTCAACTGGCCTGTTTAAAAGCAAGTTTCCATAAACTATATGATGGTCAGTATGTTTACATCATCTCAAATGTGTTGAAATTCAAAGCAGCAAGCTGCTGAAATCTGAAAAATCATCCTTTTATGAGAAAAACCAGTAGGCTCAGACAAATCTGGTGACTAACTATGTTATGTTGCTTGAACTCCAATTTAATAATCTATTAAAGGGAGATAATAATATCTGCTTTGCAAGGTTATTGTGAAAGTAAGAATTAAGCATGAAAAATAATTAGCACAGTGCATGGCACATCATTATTGTTTTATTAAACCAATTTTCTAATTCTGTTGGATGAAGTAATATATTGTTTAATGACCTCTATCTTCCAATGCATAAAATGCAAGATACAAATTTTGTTATTGACTGTATATTCTTTAAATGAGCAAAAATGTTTGTAAAATTTTTCAATAGAGTAGTTTATTCATCAACAAATAATAACAAATATAAATCTTGTGCCAAATTAGCTTTAGAGAATGAATGAAGGAATCTTGACCAATTGCTGCCGTTTTAAACTTATTTAACTTTCTCTCAAACAACATTAAATTAGATGAAAAGAAAAAAAGAAAAGACCATAATGCAGTGGTTCTCAAACTTTAGTCTGCATCAGAATCATCTGGAGGGTTTCTGGGCTCTATCCTCAGAGTTTCATTTAGTTTCTGGCAAGGCCACACAACTTGCCAGTTGCCAGGTAATGCTGATGAGAACTACTACCTTAGAGCATCATTGTTAAAATTTCAAATTTGAGACCATATTCATGAAAACAAGCATATCATTTATGATGAAATTATAACTACTCTGAATACTTTTTCCACACATTGTTAATGAGAAGATTTGGTCCACTGAATTTATTGCACTCATACATTTGCTAGAGCTGCTATCTTAACTACTTTGATATTTAATAAACCAATTCACTGAAGTTGTTACTCAAAAATGTACTTCTCCCCTAAAACATTAGTCTAAATAATCTTCCATTCTAAGTCAGTCACCTCAAGCATTAAATTTCCCTTTGATAGCTTTTTGGTGATGGCTTAAAATGTAAAAAAACGTATTCTTGGAAGAAGGATCAATATTTCTTCTATATACTATATGTATACCATAATCAAACAAGCAATTTTCTTTCAGGAAAGCAGTCTCTTCCATGTTTTAAATGACATTTACTAATGCTCTTTTTTTTTTTTTAATGAAAGCTTCTTTATTTATTTATTTATTTATTTTTGGCTGTGTTGGGACTTCGTTTCTGTGCGAGAGCTTTCTCTAGTTGCAGCGAGCGGGGGCCACTCTTCATTGCGGTGTGCAGGCCTCTCACTGTCGCGGCCTCTCTTGTTGCGGAGCACAAGCTCCAGACGCGCAGGCTCAGCAGTTGTGGCTCACGGGCCTAGTTGCTCCGCGGCATGTGGGATTTTCCCAGACCAGGGCTCGAACCCGTGTTGCCTGCATTGGCAGGCAGATTCTCAACCACTGCGCCACCAGGGAAGCCCCTAATGCTCTTTTAACTAATATAAAAATGTGTTAGCTTTCTATATTTTATGAAAAAGCTATTTTTTCAACCTTACATTTTGTTACTCCACATTTCTGAGACTTAGGAATATCTAATTGTCTAGGTATTATGCAAATGATATATATTAAATGAATTTCTATAGTAACTTTCTCCTGAAGTAGAGTTGACTGGCATGTATATTTGAGTTGGAATTCCCACTGCAACATTTCTGTGTATTAACCCTTTTATGCTATTAGATGATGAATGGCATTTTCAGGTTGAAAGCTGACTGCCAAGACCTTAGAATCGAAAAGGTAAAAGAGTGAAGACAAGAATTTGAGTCCTAAAACAAACATGTAAATAGTACAAAACACTCATAAAACAGATCTCATAGTCACAAATTCAAGTTTCATCACTATGGAATATTTATTATGGGTATAAAGGTAAGAATATACAACCAAAAAATGAAAGAGAACCAAATTCTACCCTAACATCAGATGGAAACCTCCAAAAGGCTAGTATCATTTGGTTTTATGTCAAGACAAATTTCAGATTTCGATGAAGATTAACTAATTAAAGTATCATTTTGGGGCTTCTCTTTTATACAGCTTTAATTTTGAAGGAAACAATCATTCTATGGAGAAGTTAAAAAGAATCCCTGAATCAAACATATGTATATTCAGGAAAGCAAGACACAAAGGAGACAGTTATACATTCTATGTTATGAGTAGAACTCTTCTTTCTGGAAAAACATTTCTGCTGCCATGGTAGTTTGCAAAATTAATGATGAGCAAATAAAACACACCACTTCAGAATACATCTTGAAGTTTATAGGTATGTTTTCGGTGTCCATCAACACCGAACTGCTTCCACCTGCAAAGCAGGTATTAAGTCACAATTATTAATATTAAATACTAAAGTGTCTTTAGTTTGTATAGTTATTTGTACTTCAAAGTATGTCATATAAATTATATCTGTATACTACAAAGCTACAGTAATCAAGACAGTATGGTACTGGCACAAAAACAGAAATATAGATCAATGGAACAGGATACAAAGCACAGAGATAAACCCATGCACATATGGTCACCTTATCTTTGATAAAGGAGGCAAGATTATACAGTGGAGAAAAGACAGCCTCTTCAATAAGTGGTGCTGGGAAAACTGGACAGCTACATGTAAAAGAATGAAATTAGAACACTCCCTAACACCATACACAAAAATAAACTCAAAATGGATTAAAGACCTAAATGTAAGGCCAGACACCATCAAACTCTTAGAGGAATACGTAGGCAGAACACCCTATGACATAAACCACAGCAAGATCCTTTTTGACCCACCTTCTAGAGAAATGGAAATAAAACCAAAAATAAACAAATGGGACCTAATGAAACTTAAAAGCTTTTGCACAGCAAAGGAAACCATAAACAAGACGAAAAGACAACCCTCAGAAAGGGAAAACATATTTGCAAATGAAGCAACTGAAAAAGGATTAATCTCCAAAATTTACAAGCAGCTCACAAAGCTCAATATCAAAAAAACAAAGAACCCAATCCAAAAATGGACAGAAGACGTAAATAGACATTTCTCCAAAGAAGATATACAGATTGCCAACAAACACATGAAAGAATGCTCAACATCATTAGTCATTAGAGAAATGCAAATCAAAACTACAATGAGACATCATCTCACACCGGTCAGAATGGCCATCATCAAAAATCTACAAACAATATATGCTGGAGAGGGTGTGGAGAAAAGAGAACCCTCTTGCACTGTTGGTGGGAATGTAAATTGATACAGCCACTATGGAGAACAGTATAGAGGTTCCTTAAAAAACTAAAAATAGAACTACCATGTGACCCAGTAATCCCACTACTGGGCATATACCCTGAGAAAACCATAATTCAAAAAGAGTCATGTACCACAATGTTCATTGCAGCTCTATTTACAATAGCCAGGATATGTAAGCAACCTAAGTGTCCATCGACAGATGAATGGATAAAGAAGATGTGGCACATATATACAGTGGAATATTACTCATCCATAAAGGGAAACGAAATTGAGTTATTTGTAGTGAGGTGCATGGACCTAGAGTCTGTCATACAGAGTGAAGTGAGTCAGAAAGAGAAAAACAAATACCGTATGCTAACACATATATATGGAATCTAAGAAACAAACCAAAAAAATGGTCACGAAGAACGTAGGGGCAAGACGGGAATAAAGACGCAGACCTACTAGAGAATGGACTTGAAGATACGGGGAGGGGGGAGGGTAAGCTGGGACAAAGTGAGAGAGTGGCATGGACATATATACACTACCAAATGTAAAATAGATAGCTAGTGGGAAGCAGCCGCATAGCATAGGGAGACCAGCTCGGTGCTTTGTGACCACCTAGAGGGGTGGGATAGGGAGGGTGGGAGGGAGGGAGATGCAAGAGGGAAGAGATATGGTGACATATGTGTATGTATAACTGATTCACTTTGTTATAAAGCAGAAACTAACACACCATTGTAGATCAGTTATTCTCCAATAAAGATGTTAAAATATATATATATCTGTATAATAATGTGAGATAGAAGGGGAAGTATGACACCTAAAATTAAAATAGTTCTGGATTGATGACTGCTTTGGATCATATGTGCTGCTTTTCATCATTATGACAACTAGGAATTATGATGAATAGTAAAGGCTTGTTTGGAGGCCACAAACCACACAGCACCTAGTAAATGTGCTGCTTAGAATAGCAGGTTCGTGATATGGTGGGTACACAAAATTGCCTAGCAGTATACAAAGTATAGTCAATGCATCAGACTCAATTAGTGGATGTTATTTTAAAAGTAGATTTGTAAGCCTCAACTAAAAGCCTGGTGCCCATCCCTGGCTGCACATTATAATTTTGAGGAGCTTTTAGAAAATAACGAAAGCCAGGCTCCATCTCATACCAACTAAATCTTAAATATCTGGGGCTGGGGATGAACATCAGCATTTTTTAAAAGATCCTCAGGTAATTATAACATGAGGTAAAGTTGAAAACCACTGACAGTGAATCAGAACCTGTGGGGTGAGACCTAGGAAGTAGGCTGTATTAGCTCCCTAGGTGATACTTTCCCACTTTATGGTTTGAGGACAGTTGATGTAGAAGGTCCTGACTCTTTCTGTGAAAAAGGCTTTGTCCTTCACAGATGATTGATTGATCCAAATATTACCCTACTTTTAATTTTTATTGCTCAACAGAGATGCTGAAAAGTTCATGATCTTTTAGTTGCAGATACATCTTTCTGGAAATCACATGAGAGATCATTTTTCAATCAAGTTGTCTTGGTTTTTCTTCAAAGTCAATATTGATTAATCAAGAACTGTGGCTTCGATCATGTTTATTCACCGCTTACACTCTCATTACAGAGACTTAGAATCTCCTCTTCTAGGCTTGTTGTGGATTGTGCTTATTCATACAGCCAAAAACTTGGTTCTGTTGTTATTTTTGAAATGGCTGTCACCAAACCTAATTGACCTAGCTCTCCATTTTGCTTTGATAAATGAATTTATCTCTACTCTTTTTTTCCACCTGGCAGACTACAGAATTGTTTAGAACTTAACCATTGTTTCCCCTGTGTGCTAGGTTTTTAAAGTCATTTTAATCTAATCTCTGTAGAGATTACAATAGCAGATAAATTGATACTTAAGAGAAACTGGTCCCTGATGACATTCCTGACTGACTTAAAATTTTAAAACTCATGTGTAAGAGAAATAAAAGGATGATTATGGAAAGAGGAAATTAGGAGCAGAAGGAGAAGGTAAGGTATGAACACTTTCCAGACAGTGCAGAGTCCTTGTCAAGAGCAGATCTGAACAAGTTATTTTCTAAGATTTATAGAAGTTGAAAATGAGATAAAAATAATTAGATTTTTTGTAATTCACTCCTAAACTCTCCATATTTCCATTATTTTGAACCCTAAATTAGAGCTATTTGAAGACTTCATACTAGCATAGTCCTACTCAAAGATAAATGAAGCTATGTGATCTTCAAATAATTTACCAGATTTTATTGTTCTTATTTTAGGTCTGCTCTGAAACTGTGTTTGAAGAATGGGGATCTAAGCATCAAATTAATGTCTGTAAATATTTTCAGAACTATTGTCCTAATATTGGTGAAATGAGAAAGGAGGGAAAGGAAGCAAGACTGAGAGAGGGGAAGGAAAAAAGTGGGAAGTAACGTAAACAACACAGAAAGGGTAGGTTTTTCTTATTCCCCCTTTTTTGTTGTTAAGCTTTGAGTGAGATAAAGCCTTTGTACTTTATCCTTTTCCCACCTTTAAAAAAAAATTAATCTTGATAGAGAAAAAGAAATCAGTAGGCAAAATCACATAAATCTTGCTACTATTCCATTACTATGTTTGAAATGGAGGTAAGATGGAATGAAAGAGACAAATTAAAATATTCTTATATACATGATAAACAAAGTTTGAGTTAAAGCTAAGTAATTTTATGAATTGAGAAAAGAATAAAACTACTCCTAGATGTTCATAGAGATTATTTCACTCTCACATAAACCAAACTGAACAGGTTAAATGAAGACTATGCAAAGTTAGTTATTCAATCTCTAGAAGGAACTCAGAATAATAGAAAACAACAGTTAACAATGAATACAAAAAATATCAACTTAAATATTTGTATTTTATAAATATATGTTCACAGCTTTAGCAGTATTTCATTGAGTAAATATCCGTCAAAGTAAAGGATTTTGAAATACTGTCTAAAGGCAATGATGGTTGAGAGTTCAGACTCTAGTAGAATGATTCTCAGTCAGAGGTAATTTTGTTCCATAGGGAAATTTTGGTAATGTTTGGAGACATTTTGAACATCCCACAATGCACAAGACAGTCTCCCCAACACCAAAGAACTATCTGGCCCAAAATATCATTAGTGCCAAGTTTGAAAATCCCTGACCTAAAGCAAGACCACCTGGGTTCAAAATCTTTGTCCCACTATGTAACAGTTGTGTGACCTTAGGCAAATTACTTAACTCCTCATGCCTTAGTTTCACAATTTGTAAAATTAGGATAATATACCTATCTCATAGAGCTATCATGGAGATTAAATAAATTAACATACACACAGTGCTTGTCATGTAGTATAAAGTATTTATGTAGCAGCCAGTTGGTAAGAGAGCTAAAGCATGACTGCCACTGGTTGACTAGTCAGTACATGGAAAGGACTTAAAGAAGACTCCAAGCAACTCTCATGATTTATCTGCATCTCTACTTTGCCAATATATTTGGAGTGGGATTTGACCTTGCAAGTAGTGTGTATGTAATCTCATTGAGAGTACCAATATGCTGATGAATATACCACTGGTGAAATGGAGCTGGAAGTCATTAATGTTACCTGAGAATCATATAGCTATTTATGAGCATTGTTCTGAGAATTAGGTGCCCTATACTTTTTCAGTAATTATCGTGGATTAGTAATATTGGGAAAGTAACTTCCCTTATCCAGGTCTCTCTTTTCCACACGTAAAGTGAGGCAGACAAACTAGACAGGCATTCATTAGGGACTTTTTCAGGTCTGATTTCACGGGATTGGATACACAAATCTTGTCTTCAATAGTCCCAAGTTCCTACTTCTATACCTCCTGTCCCCAAAGTTGATGTTCTCATGCTGCACAGATTACCTACCCCTATTTTAGGATAAGGACTGTTTCATCTCAGCATCCTTAATGGCTAATACAGTGCCTAGCATATACTGAGTGTTTATAAGTCTTTGTTTCCTTCTATAAGCACAAGAGAGTGATATGTGAGGTTGTAGCTACTGAGAACCATGTACTGTAAGCAATGTCTTAAGTAATATTTTTGATAAGTGCTGGAGGAAGGTGGTGGAGCAGTGGTAGGGGATGCTTATTTGGCAACAGTTACTTATTTAAATCTTAGTTGCTCATTTCTCACTGAGTTCTCCATTGTTCACTTTAGGCCAGAGTATGAGTAATACTTCATTTTACTTTTTTTCAGGGTTCTTAAATTTCAATGGACTTACAGATGGTAGGTTTCCCATTTTTGGTCAGGGTACCCACTTCCATTAGAAATTCCAGGTAAAGAATGTAGTATAATGAATTACAAGGGGGGTATGTTTGAGTAATGGGCAGCATTCTAGATAAAATGGAATTTTACTTAAAGAGTATTTTTTAAGCAGTAAATGTGTAATATAACTTGAAATGCTCCTTAGACCCAATTTATGGAAAACCCTAAATGATATAATCAGAACTTTTTTATCTGAAGGCACTATGAAGCCAATGATATAATTAAAGCTGTGCTTTAAGAAAATCGATGTGCCAGTGTGAAGATTAAGTTAGAGTAGAGTAAGATAGGAAGCAGGGATGGTAGATTAGATAACATGCGTAGTGAGGTGGATGGACCTAGAGACTGTCATACAGAGGGAAGTAAGTCAGAAAGAGAAAAACAAATACCGCATGCTAACACATATATATGGTATCTAAAAAAAAAAAAAAAAAAAAAAAAAAGGTCATGAAGAACCTAGGGGCAGGACGAGAATAAAGAGGCAGACCTACTAGAGAATGGACTTGAGGATATGGGGAGGGGAAAGGGTAAGCTGGGATAAAGTGAGAGAGTGGCATGGACATATATACACTACCAAACATAAAATAGATATCTAGTGGGAAGCAGCCGCATAGCACAGGGAGATCAGCTCGGTGCTTTGTGACCACCTAGAGGGGTGGGATAGGGAGGGTGGGAGGGAGGGAGACACAAGAGGGAAGAGATATGGTGACATATGTATATGTATAACTGATCCACTTTGTTATAAAGCAGAAACTAACACACCATTGTAAAGCAATTATACTCCAATACAGATGTTAAAAAAAAAACATGCTATTGATATTTCAGTGTCTTAAAACTGAAAAAACAAACAAGCAAAGGCATGACCTATTATGATAGTTTCTCCTCCATCTAGGCAAATGATAGGGCTGCACTTCCACACTTACTTGCTCCATTTGAAGGTAAGAGAGCCTATATGACATGCTATGACTAATAAAATGTGAACAAACGCAATTAGTATCCTTTCTGGTTGAAAGCTTTAGTGTACAATTCAACATATTCCCTTTTCTTGCCTTCGTGATTGCGTAAGCATGTGCTGAGAAGGAGCTTCCACAAACATGGACCTCTAAGTAACTACAGTGAGTAGAAACCCTCTCCCAACCAGTGTTTTATTTGTAGAGCAAGAGGAAGAAACAAACCAGTGATACTTGAAGCCAGGGATCAGCAAACTAAATTCTGTGAACCAAATCTAGCACAATGCCTGTTTTTGTACAGCCCATGAGCTAAGTATGTTTTTCAAATTTGTACATGTTCGAAAATTAACAAAAGTAATATTTCATGGCAAGTGAAAATTATATGAAATTCAAATTTCAATGTCCATAAATAAAATTTTATTGAAACAGAGCCATGTGCATTTGTTCATGTATTACTTATGGTTGTTTTCACACTCTAAACAAGTGAATAGCTGCAATAGAGACCATATGTAGCATTATCATTGTTTTGCACTGCTGCTTGGCATATTACAAATCACAGTGATGCAGTTATAAATTGACCATGTTTCAAGTGCAGTGTGTATTATTGTACTATGGCATTTCATTTCATTTCATTTTTATTACTAGTGGATACCCATCATGTTAAAACAAGCAACAAAGTGAAAAGTAGTCTTTGAAAGTCATGCTTTTGGAGTATGAATTATTCTGTTATCAAATTATATGGCAAGGCATTTTGTTTATTAGGCAATGACACTATAGTGGTGCTAAAACAATAAAATGTATTTTGATATTACCAGACTTAGTACTTACAACAGTATTCTCAATGCACAGGAAAGCAATGGTCAAGAAATTAGAAAATTTAAAACAGACTATTTTATCACAACAGAATTTATTCACACAAAAAAGAAAGAAAATCATTGACAGCAACAATGGTTAAAGTACATTTCCTTGGCTCTTGATGTATTGACAAATGTTAGTGATACTGTTCAGTTGTTGCTGTTGACTTAAGGAGTCAAATTTGAGACTAATGAATAATTAGTCTCTATGAATAGTTTGCATAGAACTACCATAGGCAAGAATATTTTCAAACAAGTTAAGAAAACACTAATTCAGTAAAACCTGCAGTGGAATCTGGTAAGATGTGATGGTGATAAAAATGTGTGGGGGAAAAAAAAGACTAGTTGGATAAACTTACAAAGCTTGTGAAAATGTAAATAAAATGTTTAAAACCTACAGTTATTTATCACATTACCCATTAGATGACACTTTACAGAAAATAATTAAAAATACTGTGTGTTACTGAACCAATAGTGTCAAGAGTGAATTTCATTAACTCTCATGGACTTCACCATCATCAGGTTTGTGAATTTTTGTTAGAAATATGAGCTGAATATCCGGACTTGTGCTACTACACAGAAGTTTGATGGATTAGCAGTAGTAAAGTTTTATTGTGATTTTTAAAACTCTGGACCAAGATTGAGATTTTTCTGAGTGAGAAGAACTGCACCCAAATACTATTATCAAACACTAAATGACTTTGGAAATTAGCTTTTGCTGTAGACTTCATAATATTTCTTAGTAAACTCAACTTAAAAGTGCAAGCCAAAAGAGCACTTACATGAGAAACATTAAAGTCACTTAATGCCAATTAATATTGTTTGAATCACAAGTAATATCAAGTCACTTCATATGCTTCCAGTATTGTTAATTTTTAAAACAAAAATGAAATGTTTATTCTCATGCAAATTTGCAGTAGATGTATTTTATGCATCCAAACTGCAGTCCCAGCAACATTTTTGGATCTTGAGGTAAGTGCAAAGGAAATTTCAGCATTTCAAAAGCCATTTAACTGTGCAATTAATGAGCTTCCATCTAACCTTTAATTGGAAGTGATTAGTCTGCAATGTAATTTTATGCCATAATAAACATTGAGAGAAAAATCTAATGGAATTCTATAAATGTCTTCCCAGTAATTAGTATGCTCAATTAAAATCATATGCTTTTGGATTAATATCAATATTAGGTAATACCTATCTCTGTGAAAACACATTTTCTAGATGAAATATGTAAAATCTCATCACACATCAGCACTAACAGTGAACATTTGCAATAAATGTTGATGGTAAAGAACACCAACTTTGAATCCCTATTAAGTGAAATGTTATCTGTGTAAAAAGAATTACATTCTTCTTATTGGTAGACCTGTATTATAAAACATTGTACTCAATAATAATTGTATATTGAATTTTTTCAATAAAAGTTGTGAAAATTTTTCTCTCTTCTTATATAAGTACTTACATAATATCCTCAGTTTTGCCAATTGGTTCATAAATCCTAAAATACTTACTATCTGGCCATTTACAGAAAAAGTATGCTGACACTTGCTTTAAGCCACTGAGATTTTGGTGTTCCTTTATTACTGCAGGATAATCTAGTTACATCCTGACTAGAGTACAAAAGAGATAAAGAAGACATGAGACATGATGCAGAGGAAAAACACATATGAATTAAAATCTCATCAAATATATAGGGTATAAGAAAAGAGTAATTCAAATGTTACAGTCTAAGAGATGAATAGGAGGAGGTTGATAGCATGCAAAGGAATATCAAAGTTTGGTGGAACATTTTCCATTTAATTTTGGAAATGTTAATATTAAGGTGTTGATAGGGTAACCATATGAAAGGCTGTCACACATACAATAATTACTGGAAGTATGTTTAATGAGAATCTTTTTAATTGCAAACAATGCTACTACTTTTATATCTTAAAGATAAATTAGATTTAGAGTAAAAAGTACAATTTTGAGGAGTTGCAGAAACATTTTTATGTGAAGCAGCTGGTCTGAAAGTAAATTAGAGAAACAAGACAGAAAAATAGTTTAGGCAAAGGATTACAATAATATCTACAAAAATCTTGTGTGAATGTTATCTAAAATAGCCTCTACTACACAATAAGTTCCTTGAAGGAAGAATCCAAATTCAACTTACATTATATCCTCCACAATCCTTGTTCACAGTATGCAACCAGTATTTGTTGAATGAATGAATAAATAAAGGCAACTGATAAGTTTACTCCTCCAAACTTAAATTAATGAACTTCAAGAACTTAGAAATCCAGATATAAGAGTATTTTAAACAGGCCACACATAACTGTTATATAAACAATTTATTCCTTGCAAGACAAGCCTTTTAGAGAAAAGGATTAAGGATGAGGAATTGTAAAAATATAATATTTTCATTGAGCTAGGCAGGAAAACATGGATCAAATATATTAAGGGCTATATTACATAAAATGGTAAATGGAATTTCACAAAATCCACCCTCTAAAATATCTCATCTAGAGGCTTACCTGAGAACTTCTTTCTTTAGAATAATTCCTTTGTGTTAGATTCCTTTTATAGGAAACTAATACATTATTTCAGATTAGCCCTTATCATTTTTGGAATTCAAATACAGAGCCCCAAGTTAATGGGGTACAAAACATTTTAAATTGCGGTGGGAGGAGATATGTAAAGGGGCGGATTGTAGAAAAATAAGTATGGGTCTTGCCTTCTAAAAAGAACAAGCTTAGGTGATGTGCTTCCTTGGGAAACTCTTGTAGGCAGGACAGCACCTCAGGGAAGTAGTCATGTGAAAAGTCTTCCAATCATGTGGAGGGTTTCAAATGGAAGACACTGATGAAAAACCTCCTACCTGGTGGTAGGAAAGAGCACTAGATGGTGAGTTGTAGTTAAAAGACCTAGTTTCTGCTACTCATTCTGTGACTTAACACTTTCAAAATTAAAAAAAAAATAATAACTTCACCTTGCTGAAATGCAATTTCATCTGAGAAATGACAAACTTCTTAGGCCTTTCTAGGCAGCAGTATGTACTTTTACTTCACAATCTTCCCTCAAGCTTTCACTGTTGAGAGTGACATGTTAGTTTCCAAGTAAGCAAACTGAGAGGCATAATAGTAAGGGATGATCCAGAATTAATCATGAAAGAAAATTAGAAAGAGTTCCAGAGATGTTCAAGATGGTGGAGGAGTAAGACGTGGAGATCACCTTCCTCCACAAAAATACATCAGAAATACATCTACATGTGGAACAACTCCTACAGAACACCAACTGAATGCTGGCAGAAGACCTCAGACTTCCCAAAAGCCGTGTGGCTGATAGGGTTTTGGTGCTCCAGCTGGGTGTCAGGCCTGTGCCTCTGAGGTGGGAGAGCCAACTTCAGGACATTGGTCCAACAGAGACCTCCCGGCTCCATGTAATATCAAATGGTGAAAGCTGTCCCACAGATCTCCCTCTCAATGCTAAGACCTAACTCCACTCAACAACCACCACACTACAGTGTTGGACACCCTAGGCCAAACAACTAGCAAGACAGGAACACAACACAACCCATTAGAAGAGAGGCTGCCTAAAATCATAATAAGGTCACTGAAAGCCCAAAACACACCACCAGATGCAGGCCTGCCAAACAGAAAGACAAGATCCAGCCATATCCACCAGAACACAGGCATCATTCCCCTCCACCAGGAAGTCTACATAACCCACTGAACCAACCTTAGCAAGTGGGGGCAGACACCAAAAACAACGGGAACTGCAAACCTGCAGCCTGTGAAAAGGAGACTCCAAACACAGCAGGTTAAGCAAAATGAGAAGACAGAGAAACACACAGCAGATGAAGGAGCAAGGTAAAAACCCACCAGACCAAACAAATAAAGAGGAAATAGGTAGTGTACCTGAAAAAGAATTCAGAGTAATGATAGTCAAAATGATCCAAAATCCTGAAAATAGAATACAGAAAATACAAGAAACGTTTAACAAGGACTGAGAAGAACTAAAGAGCAAACAAACAATGATGAACAACACAACAAATGAAATTTAAAATTCTCTAGAAGGAAACAATAGCAGAATAACTGAGGCAGAAGAATGGATAAGTGACCTGGAAGATAAAATACTGGAAATAATTACCGCAGAGCAGAATAAAGAAGAAAGAATGAAAAGAATTGAGGACAGTCTCAGAGACATCTGGGAGAACATTAAACACATGAACATTCGAATTATAAGGTTCCCAGAAGAAGAAGAGAAAAAGAAAAAGACTGAGAAAATATTTGAAGGGATTATAGTTGAAAACTTCCCTAATATGGGAAGGGAAATAGACAATCAAGTCCAAGAAGGTCAAAGAGTCCCACACAGGATAAATCCAAGGAGAAAAACGCCAAGACACATATTAATCAAACTATCAAAAATTAAATACAAAGGAAAAATATTACAAGCAGCAAGGGGTAAACAACAGATAACATACAAGGGAATCTCAATAAGGTTAACAGTTGATCTATCAGCAGAAACTCTGCAAGCCAGAAGGGAGGGGCAGGACATATTTAAAGTGATGAAAGGGAAAAAACTACAAGCAATTACTCTACCCAGCAAGGATCTCATTCAGATTTGGCAGAGAAATCAAAACCTTTACAGACAAGCAAAAACTAAGAAAACTCAGCACCACCAAACCAGCTTTACAACAAATGCTAAAGGAACATCCCTAGGCAGGAAACACAAGAGAAGGAAAATACCTACAATAACAAATCCAAAACAATTAAGAAAATGGTAATAGGAACATACATATCAACAACTACCTTAAATGTAAATTGATTAAATTCTCCAACCAAAAGACATAGACTGGCTGAATGGATACAAAAACATAACCCATATATATGCTGTCTACAAGAGACCCACTTCAGACCTAGGGACACATACAGACTGAAAGTGAGGGGATGGGAAAAGGCATTCCATGCAAATGGAAATCAAAAGAAAGCTGGAGTAGCAATTCTCATATCAGACAAAATAGACATTAAAACAAAGACTATTACAAGAGACAAAGAAAGACACTACATAATGATCAAAGGATCAATCCAAGAAGAAGATATAGCAATTATAAATATTTTTGCACCCAACATAGGAGCACCTCAATACATACAGCAAATACTATCAGCCATAAAAGGGGAAATCGACAGTAACACGATCATAGTAGGGGACTTCAACATCCCACTTTCATCAATGGACAGATCATCCAAAATGAAAATAAATAAAGAGACACAAGCTTTAAATGATACATTAAAAAAGATGGACTTAACTGATATTTATAGGACATTCCATCGAAAAACAACAGAATACACTCCCTTCTCAAGTGCTCATGGAACATTCTCCAGGATAGATCATATCTTGGGCCACAACTCAAGCCTTGGTAAATTTAAGAAAATTGAAAACCTATCAAGTATGTTTTCTGACCACAGCGCTATGAGACTAGATATCAATTACAGGAAAAAATCTGTAAAAAATACAAACACATGGAGACTAAACAATACACTACTTAATAACCAAGAGATCACTGCAGAAATCAAAGAGGAAATAAAAAAAAAATACCTAGAAACAAATGACAATGAAAACACAACAACCCAAAATCTATGGGATGCAGCAAAAGCATTTCTAAGAGGGAAGTTTATAGCGATAAAATCCTACCTTAAGAAACAAGAAATATCTCAAATAAACAACCTAACCTTACACCTTAAGCAATTAGAGAAAGAAGAACCAAAAAATACCCCAAAGTTAGCAGAAGGAAAGAAATCATAAAGATCAGATCAGAAATAAATGAAAAAGAAATGAAGGAAACAAGACCAAAGATCAATAAAACTAAAAACAGGTTCTTTGAGAAGATAAACAAAACTGATAAACCGTTAGCCAGACTCATCAAGGAAAAAAGGGAGAAGACCCAAATAAATAGAATTAGAAATGAAAAAGGAGAAGTAACAACTGACATGCAGAAATACAAAGGATCATCAGAGATTACTACAAGCAACTACAGGCCATTAAATTGGACAACCTGGAAGAAATGGACAAATTCTTAGAAATGCACAACCTTCCAAGACTGAACCAGGAAGAATTAGAAAATATAAACAGACCAATCACAAGCACTGAAATTGAGACTGTGATTAAAAATCTTCCAACAAACAAAAGCCCATAACCAGATGGTTTAAAAGGCAAATTCTATCAAACATTTAGAGAAGAGTGAAGACCTACTCTCTCAAACTCTTCCAAAATATTGCAGAGGGAGGAACACTCCCCAACTCATTCTATGCGGCCACCATCACCCTGATAACAAAACCAGACAAAGATGTCACAATGAAAGAAAACTACAGGCCAATATCACTGATGAACATAGATGCAAAAATCCTCAACAAAATACTAGCAGAAAGAATCCAACAGCACACTGAAAGGATCATACACCATGATCATGTGGGTTTTATCCCCAGAATGCAAGGATTCTTCAAAATATGCAAATCAGTCAATGTGATAAACCATATTAACAAACCGAAGGAGAAAAACCATATCATCATCTCAATAGACGTAGAAAAAGCTTTTGACAAATTCAACACCCATTTATGATAAAAAACCTCCAGAAAGTAGGCAAAGAGGAAACCTACCTCAACCTAGTAAAGGCCATATATGACAAACGCACTGCCAACATCATTCTCAATGGTGGAAAACTGAAACCATATCTTCTAAGATCAGGAACAGGACAAGCTTGTCCACTCTCACCACTATTATTCAACATCATTTTGGAAGTTTTAGCCAAAGCAGTCAGAGAAGAAAAAGAAATAAAAGGAATCCAAATCGGAAAAGAAGTAAAGCTGTCACTGTTTGCAGATGACATGATCCTATACATAGAGAATCCTAAAGATGCTACTAGAAAACTACTAGTGCTAATCAATGAATTTGGTAAAGTAGCAGGATATAAAATTAAAGCAGAGAAATCTCTTGCATTCCTATACACTAATGATGAAAAATCTAAAAGAGAAATTAAGGAAACACTTCCACTTAACATTGCAAAAAAAAGAATAAAATACCTAGGAATAAACCTACCTGAGGAGACAAAAGACCTGTATGCAGAAAACTAAAAGACACTGATGAAATAAATTAAAGATGATACAAAAAGATGGAGAGATATACCATGTTCTTGGATTGGAAGAATCAACAATGTGAAAATGACTCTACCACCCAAAGCAATCTACAGATTGAATGCAATCCCTATCAAACTACCACTGGCATTTTTCACAGAACTAGAACAAAAAATTTCACAATTTCTATAGAAACACAAAAGACCCCGAATAGCCAAAGCAATCTTGAGAAAGAAAAATGGAGCTGGAGGAATCAGGCTCCCTGACTTCAGACTATACTACAAACCTACAGTAATCAAGACAGTATGGTACTGGCCCCCAAACAGAAATATAGATCAATGGAACAGGTTAGAAAACCCAGAGATAAACCCATGCACCTATGGTCACGTTAGTTTTGATAAGGGAGGCAAGAATATCCAATGGAGAAAAGATAGTCTCTTCAATAAGTGGTGCTGGGAAATCTGGACAGCTACATGTAAAAGAATGAAATTAGAACACTCCCTACCACCGTACACAAAAATAAACTCAAAATAGAATAAGACCTAAATAAAAGGCCAGAGACTATAAAACTCTTAGAGGAAAACATAAGCAGAACACTCTATGACATACATCACAACAAGATCCTTTTTGACCCACCTCCTATAGAATTGGAAATAAAAACAAAAATAAACAAATGGGACCTAATGAAACTTAAAAGCTTTTGCACAGCAAAGGAAACCATAAACAAGATAAAAGACAACCCTCAGAATGGGAGAAAATATTTGCAAATGAAGCAACTGACAAAGGATTAATCTCCAAAATTTACAAGCAGTTCATGCAGCTCAGTATCAAGAAAACAATCAACCCAATCCAAAAATGGGCAGAAGACGTAAATAGACATTTCTCCAAAGAAGATATACAGATTGCTAACAAACACATGAAAGGATTCTCAACATCACTAATCATTAGAGAAATGCAAATCAAAACTACAATGAGTTATCACCTCACACCCATCAGAATGGCCATCATCAAAAAATCAACAAACAATAAATTCTGGAGAGGGTGTGGAGAAAAGGGAACCCTCTTGCACTGTTGGTGGGAATGTAAATTGATACAGTCACTATGGAGAACAGTATGGAGGTTCCTTAATAAACTAAAAATAAACTACCATATGAGCCAGCAATCCCACTACTGGGCATATACCCTGAGAAAACCATAATTCAAAAAGCATCATGTACCACAATGTTCATTGCAGCTCTATTTACAATAGCCAGGACATGGAAGCAACCTAAGTGTCCATCGACAAATGAATTGATAAAGAAGATGTGGCATATATATACAATAGATAATTACTCATCCATAAAGGGAAACGAAATTGAGTTATTTGTAGTGAGGTGCATGGACCTAGAGTCTGTCATACAGAGTGAATTAAGTCAGAAAGAGAAAAACAAATACCGCATGCTAATACATATGTATGGAATCCAAAAAAAAAAAAAATGGTTGTGAGGAACCTAGGGGCAGGACAGGAATATAGACACAGACGTAGAGAATGGACTTGAGGACACGTGGAGTGGAAAGGGTAAGTTTGGATGAAGTGAGAGAGTGGCATGGATATATATATATACACACTACCAAATGTAAAATAGATAGCTAGTGGGAAGCAGCCACATGGCACAGGGAGATCAGCTCGGTGGTTTGTGACCACCTAGAGGGGTGGGATAGGGAGGGTGGGAGGGAGGGAGACGTAAGAGGGAAGAGATATGGGAACATAGGTATATGTATAACTGATTCACTTTGTTATAAAGCAGAAACTAACACACCAATGTAAAGCAATTATACTCCAATAAAGATGTTAAAAAAAAGAAAAAAAGATGTAAAGACCAGTTCAAAACTTTCAGATGCTATTGGCAGATATCAGATGTTCCTCTCAAAATGAAGGTCACCTTTCAGTTTCTGCACTTATCAGGTATTTCTACAATTCTATTTTTTTTCTGATTTGTCAGGTATATTTTTAGTGTCAGTGCTTACTTACACAGGTATACCATATATAGAGAGAAGAATCATGAATACACAAGTAAAACAGAGATTTTACCATGGGATCATCTAGAACTGGTTCCAGTCATTTGGTCTCTCCTTCTAGTATTTTTTGTCCAAGATAAAAGATAAACTACTGCATGCTCCTATGGGCCCTTGAGAATGTCTCCTTGGCTTAAATTGGGACACTGTCCAAAAAACGAATGCAAGGTAAATCCAGGTTTAGAATATGAAAAGAAAGCACCTGTACTTAAACTGAACACAAATCCTCCAAGGCATGAGCAGAAAAGAACAAAAATATGGCAGGAAGAAGTAACTATATCCTAGGTCGTTTTCATTCTGGGTCCCTCTCTCTTTGACAGACAATCATACAAATGAACCTGGGGAATATTGTACTTTATTTCCACAAGGGGTTTAATTCTGTTTCCCCTCCCCTTTTCTGAGAAAAGGCTGATTCAGCAGGATCATGCTAGCATATGTGTGTGAGGTATAATGACACTGATTTCTAGATCATGATCCTATCAGTTAAATGGAATTGCTAAAGTCAAGGATTTCTGAGGAATTAGGGCTCTAGAGAAGGTTTAATGGCCTGTTTCAGAGGCCATATCTGCTCTCACGAAATACAATTCATATTCAGACTTTACATAAAAGTTTTACCATGGTTGGCTCACTTTGGTAGATACTAAGTAAAGTCATTAGTCCCTGAGAACAATAATGTCTTTGCCAGTAGCCACTGTATGGTGGCTATGAAAACATGGTTCTCAGAGCTCCTACTTCAAGGAGCATAACTGACAAATAGCCTCAGCTGCTACACTCTGAAATCCATCATCCAGTTAAAGTTGAGGTCATTATTCTTATAGGCTTCCCCCAGGCAATGTCTGAGCATTACAGGGATACTAACACAGTTCCATTCATAGAAGATGCAGGACATCTCTGACAGGTGACTGGATTGTAGACTCCCCATTGGCATTGACAAAATTTTTTGAGAACTGTACTTCAGTTTTAGAACTTCTAACCTACTTTTCTTCCTCCCTCCCACCCTCCCTCCTTTCCTTCCTCCCTTCCTTCATTCCTTCCTTCCTTCCTTCTTCCCTCCCTTTCTCTGCTACTCATAGGATCCAGAATAAAACACAGTCTCTTCTTATGTCCCTCCTCCTTTTACCATTTCACAGTTCTTATAGTAGACTATGTATCACATATATGGCATCTTTTTTCCATCATACTATGAGCACAGTACAAACATTATTTTATTAATATTTAAGCACATGCTTAAATTTCTGTTCTTCCTATACTTACAAGCACCAACAGCTTTATAAAATTACTCAAGTTCAGCTGAAGGCATTCTGATTTTCATTCCAAATGTTTTCAGCATGTGGAAAAATAAAAAAAAAATAATCCACCTACAGACTGTGGTTGTGCCACGTGGCACTCAATGTCTGTCCACTGACACCCTCAAGTAAATAGCATAGAACATGTGATGTACCTAAATTAATACATAAATACAAACATCCTGAGGAATTGGTACAATTACTACCCAATGTACAGTCTTATAGAAGTCTCATAACTGTGAGCCCTTACCCTTTATTCCTGCAAATGCCTATAATATAAGCAAATTCCTTTGAATACATCTTTCATGCTTCAAAATTCCTGAAATCAAGAATCATGATGAATCTATATTCATAATACCTAAAATGGGAATATACATGCATGTTGCATTCAAGAAGCACATGTATTGATTGACTGATTGACTTAAGCAGTTAAGAATGTCTCATAATTAATAATGTTTAGAGCAAAAATTAATGAAATAATGGAAGGTGGTCAAGATGGCAGAGTAGGAAGTACCTGAACTTACCTCCTTCCCTGGACAAACCAAAGTTACAAATACTTACAGAGCAACTATCTATAAGAATTACATGAAGACTAGTAGAAAAAGTTATATACAGTGGAACACATAAAGAAGGAACTACAAGGAGACAGAAGAGGCAGAGATGCTGTATAGTTAGGACTCACACCCTTGGGTTGCTGATCTACAAATGAGAGGAATAGCCCAATAGAAGAGGTCCTCCCCAAGGAGATAGGGTTCTGAGCCCCACATTGGCACCCCAGCCCAGGAGTCCTGCACCAGGAAAACAAGCCCCCAGAACACCCGACTTTGAAAACCAGTGGGGCTTAAGTTTGGGAGATCAAAGGGCTATAGGAAACAGAGATTCCACTCTTAAAGTGCATGTGCAAAGTCTCACACACTCCAGGTCCCATTTCAGAGGCATAGTTTGAAAAAAGCCTCAGTCAGGCCCACTTGCTGATCTTGGAGAGCCTCTTGGAGGCACAGGAGGCAAATGACAGTGCCCCCAAAGACTGAGACACTGCTAACAGCCATTTTGGGAAGCTCATTCTACCGTGATAGCACCAGCACTAGAAATCTCCAATCTGGAATCCTCCCTCTAGGCTATTAGTGCCAGGGACCAGGCCCTGAGCCTCCCCCACTACCCAGACCATATGTGAGAGCTGTGTGTGGACAAAACCCTGCCCTCTAGGGGGCTAGCACCAGCCCTGTGCCCCTCCAGGTGACACAAACAGTAGCAAAGTAACCTGGCCCCTCCTACCAGCAGGGCCAACACCAGCTCCATGCCCCAACAGACTGCACACAAGTCATGCAGGGACTTGGTCCCACCCTCCAGCTGGCACACATCCACTTCACAAGGCACAACCTCACAGCCAACAAGGTTGGAGGTCAGCCCCACTTACCAGTGTGCCCCCAGTAGGGAGCTCCACCACAACAAAAGGGCACATGCACCCCTACATATTGTAGGGAATACCCCTAGAATATATAAATCTGATGATGAGAAAGGAGCATACTCCTGGGTCCCATAGAATATCAACTATATAAGGCCAATTCTCCATGATCAGGGACATAACTGACCTACCTAACACATAGAAATCAAAATAGAGAACTGGGCAAAATGAAAAGAAAGAGGAATATGTTCCAAACTATGGAACAAGAAAAAACCTAAGAAAAAGAACTAAATGAAGGAGAGATAAACACTCTACCTAAGAAAGAGTTCAAGGTAATAATCATAAAGATGCAAATAAGCAAGGGTGAAGAATAGATGAACACACTGAGAAGCTAACAGAGTTAGAAAATATAAAGAAGAACCAAATAGACATGAAAAATAAAATAACTGAAATTTTAAAAAAATACACTAAAAGGGATATACAGTAGATTAGATGATATAGAGGAATAGATCAGCAAACTGGAGGACGGAGTAGTGGAAATCACCTAAGCTGAACAGAAAAAAAGAATTTCAAAAAATGAGAACTGTTTAAGTGACTTCTGGGACAACATCAAGCACACTAACATTCACATTATAGGGGTCTCAGAAGGAAAAGAGAGAGAGAAAGGGATCCACTTGAAGAAATAATAGCTGAAAACTTCCTTAACCTGGGGAAGGAAACAGACTTCCAAGTCCAGGAAGCACAGACTGTCCCAAACAAGATAAATCCAAAGAGGTCCACACCAAGACACATTATAATTGAAATGGCAAAAATGAAAGATAAAGACAGACTCTTAAAATCATCAAGAGAGAAACAGATAGTTACAAACAAGGGAACTTCCATAATAAAAACAGCTGGTTCTAAAGCAAAAACTTTGCATGACAGAAGGGAGTGGCACTATATATTAAAAGTGATGAAAGGAAAAAAGTTAAAACCAAGAATGCTCTACCTGGCAAGGCTACCATTCAGATTTGAAAGAAAGATAAAATGTTTTACAGACAAGCAAAAGGTGAAAGAGTTCAGTACCATTAAACCAGCTCTATAAGAAGTGATAAAGGGACTTACTTAAGCAAAAAAAAAAAAAAAAAAAAAGCCACAATTGGAAAATATGAAAATTATGTAAGAAAATTCCCACTGAAAAAGCAAGCATACAGTAAAGGTAGCAGTTCAACCACTTATAAAGCTAGTAGGAAGGTTAAAAGACAAAAGTGGTAATATCATCAATATAAACAATATGTACTTAAGTGAAACAAAAGCCAAAAGGATGTAAAATATGATGTCAAATGAGGGAGGGGATAAAAATGCAAGGTTGTTAGAATATGTTCAAACTTAAGGTATCATCAACTTAATCATATGTATATTATATGATTATATGATTATTTCATATATATAGTTATATATGAAACTCATGTTAACCACAAACCAAAACTATAAAATAGATACACACAAAAAAGAGAAAAGAATCCAAAAATAGCACTAAAGAGAAACATAGGGAAGAGAGCAAAAGAATAAAGAAATAAAAAGAACTACAAAAATAACCAGAAAATTATTTTTAAATGGCAGAAAGTCTATACCCTACCCATCAGTAGTTACTTTAAATGTAAATGGACTAAATGCTCAAGTCAAAAGACATAATGTGGCTAAATGAATTTTAAAAAACAAAAACAAGACTCACCTACATACTACGTACAAGAGACTCAATTTAGATCTTAAGACACACACAAACTGAAAGTGAGGGTAAGGAAAAAGTATTCCATGCAAATGGAAATGAAAAGAAAGCTGGGGTAGCAATACTTATACCAGACACAACATACTTTAAAACAAAGACTGTAACAAGAGACATAATGATAAAGGCATCAATCAAACAGGAAGATATAACATTTGTAAACATATACACACACAACATAGGAACACCTAAATATATAAAGCAAGCATTAACAAATATGAAGGAAGGAATTGACAGTAACACAATAATAATAGGTGATGTTAACACTTCACTTACATCAATGGACACATCATTCAGACAGAAAATCAATAAGGAAACAGTGGCATAAATGACACATTAGTTCAGATGAAACGAATTGATATGTACAGAACATTGCATCCAAACGTGGCAAAATACATATTCTTTTCACCTGCACTTGGAACATTCTCCAGTATAGATCACATTCTAGGCAACAAAACAAATCTCAGTAAATTTAAGAAGACTGAAATCATATCAAGCATCTTTTCTGATCACAACACTATGAGACTAGACATCAACTACAAGAAAAAAACTGCAAAAAACACAAACAAATGGAGGCTAACCAACCAATGTGTCACTGGAGAAATCAAAGAGGGAATAAAAATTTTACTTGGAGACAAATGAAAAGGGAAACACAACGATCCAAAATCTATGGGACACAGCAAAAGCAGTTCCAAGACTTGAGGTTATAATAATATAAGCCTAGCTCAGAAATAAAAAAAAATTCAAATAAATAATCTAACCTTATACCTAAAGGAATCAGAAAAAGAACAAACAAAACTCAAAGTTAGTAGAAAGAATGAAATCATAAATATCAGAACAGAAATAAATGAAATAGAGACTAAGAAACACAATAGAAAAGAAGAAAGAAACTAATAGCTGGTTCTTTGAAAAAATAAACAAAATTGAGAAACTTTTAGCCTGACTCATCGAGTAAAAGAGAGGGCCCACATAAATAAAATCAGAAATGAAAGAGAATTTACAACTGACACCACAAAAATACAAAAGCTCATAAGAGACTACAAGAAGAAATCATATACCCATAAAATAGATAGCCAAAAAGAAATGGATAAATTCCTAGAAATATAGAATCTCCCATTACTGAATCAGGAAGAAATAGAAAATATGAAAAGACTGATTACCAGTAATGAAATTGAATAAGCAATAAAAAAAAATCACCCAACAACAGCAACAAAAATATAGGATTAGACAGCTTCATGGATGAATTCTACCAAACATTTAAAGAAGAGTTAACACCTATCCCTCTCAAACTATTCCAAAAATTGAAGAGGAAGGAACTCTTCCAAACTCATTCTATGAGGCCAATATCACCTTGATACCATAACAATACAAGGACACCACACAAAAATTAGAGGACTATATCACTGATAACATAGATGTAAAAATCCTCAAAGAGATGTTAGCCATCTGATTTCAACTATACATTAAAAGGATACTACAGATCAAGTAAGATTTATCACAGGGATTCAAGGAAGGTTCAATAGCCACAAAGGAATCAACATGATACAACACATTAACAAACTGTAGCATAAGAATCATGATCATCTCAATAGATGCAGAAAAAACTTTTGACAAAATTCAACAGCCACTCATGATAAAAACCCTCAACAAAGTGGTTATAGAGGGAACATACCTCAACATAATAAAGGCCATATATGTCAAACCCACCAACAACATTGTACTCAATGGTGAAAAGCTGAAAGCATTTCATCTAACATTAGGATGCCTATACTGCCCACTTTTATTCAACGAAGTATTGGATTTCCTAGTCACAGCAATCAGAAAAGAAAAAGAAATAAAAGGAATCCAAATTGGAAAGGAAGAAGTAAAATAGTCACTGTTTGTAGATGACATGGTTCTATATAGAAAACCCCAAAGAAGCTATCAAAAAACTATTAGAACTAATAAATAAAATCCATAAAGTTTCAGGATACAAAATAAATATACAGAAATCTGTTTTTCTATACACTTATAATGAATTTTCAGACAGAGAAATTGGGAAGACAATCACATCTACAATTGCATCAAATAAAATACATAGGAAAAAAATCTAATGAAAGAAGTAAAAGACTTGTTCTCTGAAATCTATAAAATACTGATAAAAGAAACTGAAGAAAAGACAAACAAATGAAAAAATATACTGTCCTCATGGACTAGAAGGTTTAATATTGTTTAAATGACCATACTACCCAAGGTGATCTGTCAATTCAATGCAATCTTTATCAAAATACCAATGGCATTTTTCACAGAACTGGAACATATAATTCTAAAATTTGTTTGGAAACACAAAAGACCCTGAATAACCAAAGCAATCTTGACAAAGAAGAAAACTGGAGTTATCAAGCTCCCTGATTTCGAACTATACTGCAAATTTACAATAATGAAAACAGTATTGTACTGGTACAAAAACAGATACATAGATCAATGGAATGAATAGACAGTACATAAATAAGCCCATGCTTTGATGGCCAATTAATCTACAGCAAAACTGGCAAGATATTATAATTGTGGAAAGACAGTCTCTTCAATAAATGGTGTTGGGAAAACTGGACAGCTACATGCAAAAGAATCAAAGTGGACTACTTTCTCACACCATATACAAATAAACTCAAAATGGATTACAGATTTAAATGTAAGACCTGAATCCATATAAGTCCTAGAAGAAAACATAAGAAGTATGTTCTTTGACATCAGTCTTAGTAATACTTCTTTGGATATGTCTCCTCAGGTAAGAGTAACAAAAGAAAAAATAAACAAATGGGACTACATCCAACTAAAAAGCCTTTGCACACTGAATGGAACTATCAACAAAATGAAAAGGCAACCTAATGAATGGGAGAACGTTTGCAAATGATATATCCAATAAGTGTTTAATATCCAAAATATACAAAGAACTTATACAACTCAACATCAAAAAATAAACAATCTAATTTTAAAAATGGGCACAGGACCTGAATAGACATCTTTCCACAGAAGCCATACAGGTCACCAACAGACACATGAAAAGATGCTCAACATTGCTAACATCAGAAAAATGCAAATCAAAACCTCAAGGAGATACCACCTCACACGTGTCAGAATAGCTATTATCAAAATGACAACAAATTACAAGTGTTGGTGAGGATGTAGATAAAAAGGAACCCTTGTGCCCTGTATGTGGGAATGTAACTTGATGCAGACACTATGGAAAACAGTATGGGGTTTCCTCAAAAAATTAAAACTAGAACAGACATGTGATCCAGCAATTTCACTTCTGATCCAAAGAAAACAAAAACACTAATTTGAAAAGATAATATGCATCCATATGTTCATTGCAGCATTATTTACAGTAGCCAAGATATGGAAACAAGAAACCTAAGTGTGATATATATATAAATATATATATATATGGAGAGAGAAAGAGAGAGAGAGAGGTGTATCTATATCTTTATAAAATGAGATATTACTCCCTATCTATCTATCTATATCTATATAATGGAATATTACTCAGCCATGAAAAAGAATTAAATTTTGCCATTTGCAACAACATGGATGAATCTAGAGGGTATTATGCTAAATGAAATAAGCCAGACAGAAACAGAAAAATACCTCATGATCTCTCTTATATGTGGCATCTAAAAAACAAAATAACCAAACAAACAAAACAAAATGAAAACAGACTCATTGATAGATACAGAGAACAAACTAGTGGTTTCCAGAGGGGAGGCTGATGGCAGAGGTGAAATAGGAGATGGGGATTAAGAGATACTGACCTCCAGTTATAAAATTATGGGGATGTAATACACAGAATAAAGAATATAGTCAATAATATTGTAATAACTTTGTATGGAGACAGAAGGTTACTAGACTTATCATGGTGATCAATTTCATAATGTATGAAAAAGGTAAATCACTATGCACTACACCTGAAACTAACATAATATTGTACATCAACTATATTTCAATAAAAAGAAAGGAAAATAAAGAAATTAATGAATGAGAGAAGAGAAGAACAATACAGATAATCAACAAACTAAAATTTGAGTATTTGAAAAGATCATCAGAATTTACAAGACTTTAGCTAGACTGATCAAAAAAAAAATGATAGAGAACTGAAATTACTAAATTGGAAAAAAAAGAGGCTATTTCTACTGACCTTACAGAAGTAAATGGCATTATAAGGAAATATTAAGAACTGTATGCCAACAAATTAGGTAAATAAAATAAAATGGACAAATTTGAGAAAGATACAAACTATAGAATCTGTCTCAAGAAGAAAGAGAAAATATGAACAATCTATAACAACTAAAGAGATTGAGTCACTGAAAGAAAAATCCTGCACCAGATGGCTC
Organism: Balaenoptera musculus; assembly: GCF_009873245.2. Classification (NCBI taxonomy): domain Eukaryota; kingdom Metazoa; phylum Chordata; class Mammalia; order Artiodactyla; family Balaenopteridae; genus Balaenoptera; species Balaenoptera musculus. Next base: position 69,090,035 of record NC_045806.1, on the reverse strand, counting down.
ACTAGTACACTGTACCAAATGTTTAAAAAAGAATTAATACCACTCCTTTACAAACTGTCCCAAAAAATATAAGAGAAAAAAAACCCACTCCTCAAATCATTCTATGAGGCTGGAATTATCTTGATAGTAATATCAGACATAGATATAATAAGAAAACTATGGACTAGTATCCCTTATGAATATAGACATAAAATTCTTCAATAAAATACTAGCAAACCAATTCCCACAATAATTAAACAGATTATAAACCATGAATAAGGACATGATCTTGTATATAGAGAATCCTAAGGAATCTGCTAAAAAAGTATAAGAACTAGTACAGGAGTTCAGCAATGTTGCAAGATACGAGATCAATATATAAAAATCTATTTTATTTTCATACACTAGCAATAAACAATATGAAAATGAAATTAAGAAGAAAATTCCATTTAATATAACACCAAAAAGAACAAAATACTTAGGAATAAATTTAACAAGCAAGTACAAGACTTGTATACCAATAAATACAAAAATTGTTAAAAGAAATTATATAAGACCTAAATAAATGGAAAGATATTTCTTGTCCATGGAATGAAAGGGTTAATATTGGTAAGATGGCAATACTGCTCAAATTGACTTGCAGATTCAATGCAATCTCTTCCAAAATCCTAGCTACTTCTTTTTTGGGGGGGCAGAAATTGGTGAGCTAGTCACAAAATTCATATGGAAATGCAAAATATATAGAATAGTGAAAACAATCCTTAAAAAGAAAAACAAAGTTGGTGGACTCATAATTAATCAATTTTAAAATTTACTACAAAGCTACAGTAGCCAAGATAGTGTGGTACTGGCATGCAGGTATACACATGGATTAATAGCCCAGAAATGAGAGTTCAGAAGTACATCCTTACATTTGCAGTTAATAGATGTTCAACAATAGTGCCAAGACAGTTCAATGAAGAAATAATAGTCTTTTCAACGAATGGTGCTAGGAGAACTGGGTTCTACACGCAAATGAATGAAGCTGGACTCCTACCTCACACCATACAAAAAATAAACACAAAATTGATCATAAATTTAAATATAAGAGCTACACCTGTAAAACTGTTAGTAGAAAATATAAGCATAAATCTTTATGACCTTAGTTTAGAAAATAGTTTCTAATATGAAAAACCAAAAACACAAGCAGCAAAGGAAAAAAGCAAAGAAATTGAACATCAAAAATTAAAAACCTCTGTGCTTCAAAGAACACCATCAAGAGTGAAAGAAACCCTATAGAATGTCAGAAAAATTTTGCAAATCATATATCTGATAAGGGATCTGTATCCAGAATATATAAAGAATCCTTACAAGTCAGTAATGAAAAGACAAGCCAATTATAAAATGGGCAAAATATGTGATCAGACATTTCTCCAAAGAAAATATAAAAATTGCTAAAAGTGCCCTTATCGTTAGCCAACAGGGAAATACAAATCAAAACCACAATGGCATAGCACTTCACACCTTCAGTGAGATGGCTATAATAAAAATGTCATATTACAATGAGTGTTTGCAAGGCAGAAATAGGGACACAGATGTAGAGAACAAACGTATGGACACCAAAGGGGGAAAGAGGGAGCGTGGTGTGGTGGTGGGATGAATTGGGAGATTGGGATTGACATATATACCCTACTATGTATAAAATAGATAACTAATTTAAAAAACAACAACAACAATGAATGTTGACCAGGATATGGAGAAATTGGAACCTGATACACTGTTGGTGGGAATGTAAAATGGTGTAGACACGTTAGAAAACAATTTAACACTTTCTCGAAAAGTCAAACACAGAGTTACCATTTGACCTAGCAATTTTTCTCCTAGGTATATGTCCAAAAGGCATAAAAACACATGACCTAACAACCTGTATATGAAGTTCACAGCAGCATTACTCATAGAAGCCACAAAGTAGAAACAACCCATATGTCTATCAACTGATGAATGAATAAATAAAATTTAGTTTTTAATAAAAGGCACGAAGTATTGATGCATGATACAACATGTATGAAACTTGAAAGCATTATCCTACTTGAAAATAGCCAGTCACAAAAAAACAAACATAAGATTTCATTTATGTGAAAAGTGCATGACAGGAACATTTATAGAGATTAAAAAGTAGCTTAGTGGTTGCCTAGGGCTGGGTTGGTCATGATGGTGGTAGTGTATGGGGAGATGGGGAGTGACTGATAATGTGGATTGGGTATTTTGAAGAATGGTAAAAATGTTCTAAAATGTATAGTGATGGTTACAGAACTTTGAATCTACTGAAAGGCATATAATTGTTCTATTTAAATTGGTAAATTGTACGGTATATAAATTTTATCTCAATGAAGCTGTGTTTTAAAAAGAATGTTCCATATTAAAAACTATATCAGGAAATAGTTTAAAGTATTTTTAGTGAGAGAACCTGATTCTTCACCAACTAGGCAACTCTGAACACTGCTACTATGTGATAACAATTACTTTTGAAACACCTGAAAATTTGTAAAGTTCTTTCCTGCCTTTCAATACAATGAAAAGAAAATTGCTTATTTTAATTGAAGAATACGATGTAAATTTAACACTGGAATATAATGTGATTCATTAAGGATGATAAAATATTCGCCACACAGATTAAAATGATGATCCTAACAAAAGTTATTTAATTAATTTATTCTCTTCTGCTTCTTCCCTCCCTTCATCAATGAAAAGTGACTTGAAAGCACAATAAATCAGAATGCACAAGTATAACAATAGCCAGGTGTACTTAGCTATTTTTATGACAGTAGTTATGACATATAGAATAATATTCCCTGTAACATTCCTTGAAGAATAAAGAGACAAAGCTGTCTGGAAAACTATCACCACCTCAATTAAGTATTCAATGCCATTCATCAGTATTCAGAGGGAAAATACAAAAATAAATTTAGAAATTTTAGGAAAAAAATCAGTACTTTTATTTTTGTGAACACGACTGGTCTTTGAAAAATTAGACTCCTATCTATGCAAAAGAAATGCCTTCTGTTATATCTCCTAGGTGAAAGGTTCCTACAAATTATATTTTTTTAAATAACATGATTATGAGATTATGGGAAAGCTTTAGACAAGATAATCAAATATTTTCACGAATATTTAAGGAAAAATTTCCATTCAAAATCAAGACCAAAAAATAATGTTTAAGTAAATCTTCTAATTTGCATACCATGAAATCTAGGCAAAATCAGGGACCAGAGTCCCCCCAAAATGATTACTGATATTGGGATTTCATGTATTCTGGCAAGCTAGCATGTAATAAACCTCTTTATAGGGGTGTCCTTCTCACGAATAACATAAGGATAAGTTACATCCAAAAGGAGACATGGAGTATTTTGAGGAACACACATGCAAAATCTTTTAATACAGAGTGTTATTAAAATACAGGCTATATGCAGAAAAGTATACAAATCCTAATTGTATGGATAAATGAATTATCACAAAGTGAGAACACACGTAAAACCATCACTTGGATCACGAAATAGAAAATAATTTGCACTGTAAAAACCCTTCTCATGCCCTTTCCAGTCACTACCACCCTCCCTTCCCCAAAGGTAACCACTACTCTGACTTCCAACACTATGGTTTAGATTTGTTGTATTGAACTTCATATAATTGAAATAATACAGTATATGTTCATCTGTGTCTAGCTTCTGTCATTGAATACATTTTTAAGATTTATAATTTGCTCTTTTTCATTGCATCTAGTAGTCTATTGTATGAATATACTATAATTTATTTATCCATGCTACTGTTGAGGTACTTTTGGGTTGTTTCCAGTTTGGGACTATAATGAATAATCCTGCTTTGAATGTAAATTTTGGTGCACAAATGTATATGTTTATGTTGGGTATATACGTAGGAAAGAAATGCTGTATGATATAATGTGTATGTTCACATTTAATAGATACTCTGAAACTGTTTTCCTATGTGGTTATGCCAAATTATACTCCCTCAAACGGTGTATGAGAACTTTTTACTCCACATCCTCCATAACACTTAGTATTGTCAGTCTTTGTAACTTTAGTCTTTCTTGTGTGTGGTGCTACCTACATTGTTTTGATTTTCATTTTCCCTGATTAAGATTGAAGACCTTTCCACATATTTTTTTTGTTATTTCAGTATATCCTTTCCTGAAGTGTTCATTCAGGTCTTTTCTCATTTTCTCAGTAAGTTGTTTTTTTTCTTATTGCTTTGTAAAAGCTCTTTGTAAATTCAAGTTTTAAATCTTTTCTTGGTTATATTGATTGCAAGTACCATCTCACATTTTGTAGCCAGTGTTTTTACTCTCTCAATATCATTTACGGACAGAAGTTCTTTTTATTAACAGAACAGAAGTCCAATTTATCAATCTTTTCTTTTATGGTTAGTATTGATACTTTTTTGTGTATTGTTTGAGTTGTTAAACTACCATAATATGTTACCATTGACATTTAGATTTACAATCCACCTAATACTGATTTTTTACTATGGTGTGAGGTAGAAATCAAGAGACCATTCTCGCCCCACTGCTCCTAAGTGCATGTAATAATAAATCAAGTATCCATATAAGTGTCAGATGTTTCTTTATACTCTATTCAGCTTCATTGGTCTATGTGCTTGTCTTTTGCCAATATGGAACTGTCTTAATGTAGATATATAATAAGTCTTGATATGCAGTATTATAAGTCCACCAACTTCTAATTCTTCTACATTAACTTAGCTATATCTTGATTTCTTGAATTCATATACACATTTTAGAATCAGCTTGTCAATCTACACAGAAAAATCCTGTTGGCATTTTGATTTGAATTGCATTTAATCTATAGATCATTCTGAAGAGAACCAATATATTTAAAATACTGAATCTTCCAATCCATGAACATGAGACATTCCTTCATTCATTAAGGCCTTCTCTACTTTCTCTCATAATATTTTATATGTTTCAATAAGGAGATCTTCCATATATTTTGCATATTTTTCCTAGGTATTTGATGTTTTGTATGCTATTGAAAATGGCATATTGTGATTTTTATTTCATCTCTAACTATTTGAAGTTAGTATATAGAAGTGAAACTGATTTTAGTATTTTGACTTTCAGCAATCTTGCTGAATTCACTGATCAATTCTAATATTTAACCTTCAGAATAATTTGAATTTTCCAAGTACACAGTTCTGTCATGTAAGAACAATGATAGGTTCATTTCTTCCTTTCCCACACTTAAACATTTCCTTTCCTTTTCTGGTCCTATTGCATATTTTTGGCCCTGGAATACAATGTGGAATAAAAATAATAATGGTGGACATATTTATACCATCACTAATTTCATGGAAGAAGGTTTACAATATTTTACCATTAAGTATGATATTTGCTATACTTTATTTGTAGATAACGTTTATCAAATAAAGGAAATTCCCATTTATTCTAAGCTTGCTGAGAGTTTTTATCATGAATACATGATGAATTTTACTCAATGCTTTCTCTACATCTTTTCAGATGGCTATATAATATTTCACTGTTATTCTTTTACTCTGGTTAATTCCATTAATTGGTTTTCAAATGTTCAACTGACCTTGCATTCCTGGAATAATGCTAATGTGTCTGTGATATATTATAATCTTTATGTATCACTGGACTCAATTTGTTATTTTTTGAGATTGCTGTTTCTTTGTTTATGGGAGAGATTGATCTATAAATTTCCTTTCTTGTAATGACCTTATAAAATTTGGTAATAACGTTACAATGGCCTCATAACATTAGTTGGAAAGTGCTCTCACTCTTTTTGTTATCTGGCAGAGTTTGAATAGGTTTAGTGCTATTTCACTCTTAAATGTTTTGAAGAATTCATAGATGAAGTTATCTAGGCAAGAGCATTCTTTCTGTGAAGGTTTATAACTATGGATTCAATGTATTTAATACAATGCTTCCCAAACATTTATATATATACATGTATATATGAATTACGTGAGGATCTTGTTAAAATTTAGATACTGATTCAGTAGGTTGGTGTGAGACCTGGGTCAGCCGTCTTAACAAGATCCCAGTGATGTAATGTTGCTGGTGCAGGGATGACAATTAATTAGTAAGATTTTATTGTATATGACAATTTAGATTTTCTGTTTCTTTTTATGTCAATTTTCCATTATGTTTTTCTAGGAATTTTTCTATTTCATGCACATTGTCAAATTTTCCACATACAAGATATAAAAAGAGTATTATGTACTACTTTATGTAGGTAGAATCTCTAGTGGTATCCCCTTTTCATTCCTAATATTTTATTTGTGGGTTTTTAAAAATTTGGTCAGAGTTTTTCACTTTCAAATAATAAAATTTGAGGGGTTTACCTTACTGTTTACTTTCTATTTCATTACCTTCTGCAGTTATTTTAGGTATGTTTTATTCTTTCTATATTTATTTTGGATTTAATTTGCTGTTCTTGTAGTAGCTTTGTGAGATGAATATTTAGATTATAGATTTTTAGCTCTTTTTCTTTTCTATTAAATACATTGAAAGGTATGAATCTTCCTTAAATACAAGTTAAACTTCATGTCAAAAGTTTGCCATGTCATGTCTTCATTATGATTCAGTTCAAAATATTTTAAAATTCTCACTGTGATTTCTCTTGCCTTCCTTTTCCCCAGCTTTACTGAGGTCTAATTGATAAATAAGTGTAATATATTCAAAGCATACACATAATGATTTGTATACATATACATTGTGAAAGCATTCCCACAATCAAGTAATTTAACACATCCATCATTTCATATAATTACTTTTTTGTTGTTGAAAACGCTTAAGTTCTGCTCTCTTAGCAAATTTTAATTATGCAATACAGTATTAGTTTACAATGTTTCTTGCTCTAAAATTTACTTCATATATGTATGTATATATATATACAAATATATATGTATATATGTATATGTGTATGTATCAAGTACATACATACATGTAAGTACTTTGTATATGTGTGTGTGTGTGTGTATATATATATATATATATATATATATATATATATATATATATATATTAGTATAACTAGGAACTAGGCCAGGTTTGTTTTTTTTTAAATCTGTTTTTATGGCATATCTTTTTCCATCCCTTTGTTTTCACTGTTGCCATAGCCTTGTATTTATGTGTGCACTTTGCTTTAACCTCTTTGATGCCCTCAAAGAGAAGAGTTTATTTTGTCCATATTTTCTAATTTTTCTCAGTGGGATGGTTGGCCTGAAAAAAAAAAAAAAGAATCTGGAGCGACTGCTGAAAGCATCAGTCTAATTTTGTGGCTTCTCGTAAGATATAAAAGTCCCCATGATTCTTTCTCCCTTAGTAAAACAAGAAATGGTAGACACTGATCTGAGAAAAGGCCCCTTGAACCAAAAAACCCATCTGCAGATTAATGCAGAAAATAGTTGGACCTCTGTGACCTGCATTCTTCTTAGTCTTCTCATTATATTCACCGTGACCTGAAGAAATTTCAGCCAGTCAACAGGCTTGAAATGAAGATTTGAAGATTTAAAAAAGTTATTATATCTAATGCTTAGAAAAGTGCCTGACAAATAATAATTGCTATGTAAGTATTAGTTATTATTATTAAAAATTCCCACACATAACCAGTCTTTGAAGTCATTTCTGATAAAGGAAATTCAATTCACGTGGACACAATACCTGTGTTAATGAATACTGCTTCAGGATTCCTTGGTATGTTTAATCATCATGAAATATTTATTAGACACTATGTACAAAAGGTTGTGTTGAACAATCAATGTAAAATAATGTAGGATAATCCCTGATCTCAAAAGAATTAAAATCTAATTGTTAAGATACAATATATTTATTAAAAAATAAACATTACTTGTTTAAATATCTCATTGTTCTACTAAATTTTGAGGGAAAGAATTCTATTTTATTCACTCATGACTCCTCAATGAAGCCTAGAACATGTATCTGCATATAGCCAACCCTCAAATGATTATGGAATTAAATCAAGCTTACAATGTTAAATTCTAGAAAATAATAACTACAAAAGAATGGAGTCATCTTGTTTGATTGATGAATGGATGAATGGAAGTATAAACAAATAAATGAATGAACTAACCACTCTTTAAAAGAAGTGTGTTACTTTGATAAGAAGTCATGGTAGTAAATTTGAGGTGGAGAAAATATTATGATAAAAAGAATAAAGATGGAATCATACATGAAACATTTAAGGATGAATGAGTAAAAGATCCTACTGGTAGTACAGGGATCACATAAAAGAGAAGGATAAGACAATAGATGAGTATGGACTAAGGAGTGTTGTGAATGGTAGTTTAACAAGTTTAGCCTACACTCCCTGGACAATGGTGAAAGTTTGAAGGTTTCTGATCAGTTTAATAGTTATTTTAGAATAATGAAGCAATAGTGATAAATTTGAGTTGAATAGAAAAGAGATTTGAGTTGACAAATCCATTAGTAGCTATACTAATATTCTACCTCTATATAAAAAAAATATGGATCTGAATTTCAGTGTTGGCACTGGAAATGTTAAAGAAAAGAAAAGTTATATAGGTACTATTGGAGATAGTATATCTATAATTTTACATAACTGTATATCTATAATTTTATATAACTATAAAATTACAAGATTTGATGAATAAATGCATATGGGGGTATATGGAGAACAGTACAACAAATCTATGTCTTACCTGTTCAGAGAAATGTTTCAGTAATGTAATACGTTTAATGAGGTGGTTTTTCAGACTGGAAAATTCTGACATGCAATCAAATGGAGGGCTGCCAGGGAAAGATGACAAGAGATTCCATCAATCTCAGTTTCACTGAGTACCACAGCTTTATACCTTAGGAAAGTGAAAATTATAATCCACAATATGTAGAGCTTTAGATCACTTTGTAAAAGTGCCAAGGGTCATCTAAATTCTAAACATCACAAAGTTACATCAAAAAATAACAGAAAGCTTACATGGAAGATGATCAATGTAATATATCTATGGCCTCGATAAAGTGGTAGGATGATAGGTGCACAATTTACAGCAGTTATTCCTGTTTTCAAGTTGCTATCAATAGGTGGAAGGCAGAGTAGGTAACTTTTTAATTTTTTACTTTCCTTGGCTAGCTTACTATACAAAGGATTACATGAAAAGAACAAAAGGAAGAAGGAAAAGTATCAAATATTAATTAAGTATGTAATCCACAAGTAGATTATCTACCCCTTGAAAAATAGATTGGCTGTATCTGGCAATTCATTTTATTTGCCACAAATAAAAAAAAAAGATATATTTTACTTAGGGCACTATAATCAATTGAAAACTTTTGGGTTTATTACTTTTGTCTAGCATAACTCTTAGACTTCTGTGATTTGGAGGACATGTAATCACAAGTAATAATTTGAATTAGGTGATAAAACCTACATAACTTTTTTGGAAAATAATCAGCATTATAATCTAAAAATGGAGAACAATTTTCAGAATGTCATTTGTAAAATAAATTAACAAGCATTAAAATGCTGAAATCGTATTTACTCTCACATGGGAAGTGAAATTTTAGTTTTAAGAATTAGCAAGAAAAAGTAATTTATAACTCCTTCCCCAAATTCCTAGGAGATTACAATCCCTGGTTTTTACATGAAAGTGCCATTTTCTGGAGGTCTATCTATAAAACACATAAGAGCATGGGCAATGATTCAAATCTCTTCTTATAATAAGTTTATAAATTTATGTGGCAAAAGTATCTGCCAGATCCATAGGATAATCTCCTGTAACTATGTCCAGGATATGAAACATGTGAGCAAAATTCCCTAGGCAGTTTTTTCCATCTTATTTATTTCTGGACCAAAAAAATGAGCAAATAGGCAAGAAAATATTGGGTCACCCACCTACCACCTCACCCCACACTATCCCTTAATTCTTAACGTGAAACATGCTCAATTTATATTTCCTTAGAAGTAGAATCTTGGGTAGTTATGCTTTGATAAGTGGTCTTGAGTTACTACGTTACCCTCCTCAATAAATTTTGTCACAAATCTGTTTACCTCAAATAAGTAAGCCACTTAAAATTTTAATGAATAATGGAAATATAACATAATGAGAGAAATCCTTGTGAACAGATTAAGATTTCCATGTAGTACCATAATTAAGAACGTTTTAATACCCATAACTTCTCTAATAAATCTTAAAATGTTTATTCTATTACTAATAAAGCAGAACTTAAATGTAGCTCTCTCATCTGTATCTAAGCTTATAATGCTGGTAAAGTCAATTTTTTGTACACTGTAGTTCAGTTGAAAAGTTCTAGTAATTCACAAAAAAGGATAATATCTTTTAGGAAAACTTAACGAAGAGGAAACTGTTCCTGGGAAGAGGTCATATAAGTACATTTCCCTCTTTTACCATGATGACATCTTGATTAAACTCCTGAATTCATTTCAATTCTGAAAAATACTTATTATCTCTATCACCAAGGTGACTCACCAGATTTATATCCTTCTTTCTAATAAAGTTGAAATAAATTTTAGGCCTGAAATCATATATTTGATTAAATCAAATAAATTACTATTTTGGATTACAATTTGAAAAAAAAAATAATGCTAATAATGGAAAATTTACATTTTAACAGAATCTTTCCCATGTTTTCTTTTAGAAACACAGAGATTAGGCCAATTTTAGGGTAAACCATAGAGATAATTTTTCCCACTGACACAATTACTTGATTACTTGAGAGAAAAGAGGGAACAATTCCTCCAACTGATACTCCAATTCCTCCACTTGACACACAGATAAGGGAAATTTCATTAATCTATAGGAAATGCAATTAGGCTGAGCCCCAACAATTCTTAAAATCCATGTGACTCTCTGATCAGAAATGAGCCAGATGAGTCCCTGACACAATTTTCAAGGTATTTGGACTTTCCTAGGAGGGCTTTGGAAAATCAAAAGCAATTAAAGCTAAGAAATTTAAAAGTACTAAGGTGTTTCATAGCAACCACGACCAGTGCAAAACACATCATTGGTTTTTTTAATGTATTTCATTCATAATATTTTATGTGTTCAAAGATAATATATAGAATGTTCAATAAGTGCTCAGCTTAGTAAAATGGTTATTCAGTTTGAATAACTCTTATTAATAGTCACTAGTTCTTAAGCAAGAACCATGAGAATCTGTTATGTTGTAAATTGAAGTTTAAAATCTTCAAGCAGTTGGAAAAAGAAGATGCTAAGATGATCCATAAATCTGCCATGTTCAAAAGCTGTTATATGAGGTCACTTTGTATAGATTATATAATTTATGAAAGAGGAATCTGACTAATTGTCTGAAGGACTACTCAATACAAAATACTGCAGGAGCAATATAAGCCCTGTTTAGTCTTCCCTGGTTCCAGTGATGAAAGTAAAAAAGCTCTCAAATTGGTGATGTAGTGAAATTGTACCAAAGAGTGCTTCTTAATACTGAGACCATGATGTGAATTTTGTAATGAGACTACTTTAATTAAATGAGAAAATTTAATACTGTGAATTATCAAACATCAGTGAAGCAGATTATATTCATTTTGGGGGTCTTTTTGTTGCCACTACCCAGTCCTGCAGCTATCTTTGCTGTCTGCCCATTATCCTTTTCCCTATTCTCTTTATGTTGAATTTATTCCAAGGATTCCATTATTTCCTTTGTCTAAGCTTGTTACCAGATAGATATTTGTAAGGCGCTCAGAAGAGAGGAAGTAGAGGAACAGATGAATGTCCTAAATTTCTTCTAACATTCAATTTGAAATTTTTTGAACAACTGGGTCAGTCACTTCATCCCTTCTTTATGTGAACAAAATGGGTTTGTCAATCAAGTATGAATTGCAATGAAAAGAAATGATAATCAGTAAGAGAGCAAGTAACAAAGAGGGAGGAGAAAAGTGTCATTACTTCTCCCTCTTATACCTCTCTGCTTGATCATAAAAGCATGCTTCCCTCTTTTACTATCTAATTTCTCTATCTTTGGGATGTAATACTTTCCAATAGGGGAAGCAAAAAGCCTAGAAATAAATATACATATAATGCTTCATTTGTGTGTAGGATATAGAGTTGACTATAGTGTTTGAGAAAAACGACAATTTCAAAATTGAAATATTAATATACTACCTGCAGATTATTATCAAAACAAGATTAGAAATCATTAGCTTTTGATTTCTGTAGCCTTCTCTTAGTAATACAGAGTTTTAAAAATAGGATTGACTCGTTTATAAAATATCCCTAATGTAATTTATATATATATGAAAAAAAACTATTTTGCCCAGATGTGGTAATTTAAAACTCTGTTGTAACTTTCATGCATCCCTGAAAGACTGTAGAGAAACAAGTGCTCTTTCTAATGAAGCAGTAGAAAAGTGAATCCTTTGTAAAATAAATAACTTTTCTGTAAAATGATTTTTTTCTATAAAAAGTCAGATGATCAAATATTGGATCATTTAAAGGGACTTATATAACAGTGTTCTTCATTCTAGGGAAATATTCAGAGCATCAATAAAAATCTATAACTGTCTTTGAAAGATACTGTGGAAATAAAATCCAATTCATTCAGAAGTTTTCTTAAGAGGGGAAAAAGAGGGGAAAATGCAACTATCTTAAAGCTTTATAGATCACATATTAGGAATTACCTTTCCAGAATGTTTAGTATCATCTTGACCATATTAATCAGTTCAAGAGCAGCAGTAAGAATGTTATAAGGCGGTTGTTCATAAGTGCCATGTAGAGTACGTGCCCTTCTTCTTTCCGATATCATGAAAAGAACACGGTCAATAGCATGCTCAAGATGTTCACTTTGTTTTCTGAATCTGGTAGGCATCTTTTTGTCATTCTGAAATTAAAGTGGGAGTTTGGGGGAAAGATATAAGGCAGCACTTATCTAACACACTATAAATATGGAATAGGTTCAACAGCAACACCATTTAGCCAAAGTCATGTAAGAGAGATGCAAAATTACCATCAGACACTTTTCATTATTTACATATTGTTTCTGGTAATACTTATATCACTCATGGTAGTAATTATCTAAAGTGTATGAAAACAGTAAGATTCATCCATGGAAATACTGAGGTATGTAATTTTAGAATGTGGCAAAAATTACCTGTCCATAATTAGGACATGTTAATTCTGGTACTGCCTTATTAGTACACCTACCTCATTTTCTTTTTAGAGTATAATCTTGTAAGGGGAAAACCCACACTACTTTGTAGTCTGGACAGGATTGTGTATAGATCTAAGAGATAGGAAAGGGAATCCTTACATTTCATTTATCTCAGAGCCCTGTAAAATGTGTGTAGTCCTATCTAAGAGCTCATAATTTAAACATACAGAAGCTGTAAGATTATTAATTGGGTATTAAATGTACCACTTCAAGTGATTAGACACTTGTCTCATTTACCTATTTCATCTTTGCACGAACGTGTATACATACACTCCCCTTCATCACACTTTGTCCAGAGTCTCATCAAATGGCTATCAGAAATAACCACAGAATTGCAATAATAGCCCCATGTAGCCTCTTCTTTGGAAGAAGTTACTCTAGCTTCCACATTTAATGGTCAGGAAATAACTTGTGATTTACTAAGTAGTGAGGACACCTAGCAAAAAGGATTTACCCTTTTAGTCTTTGAAATTCTGAGGTTCAGGGAAATTTTATTCAATTATGGAAGAGATAAGTTTATAAGTATTTCTGGCCTGGGTCCAATAAGATATTATGTGAAAATATCATATTAATATAACTTCTCATCCTAATGTAAAGTTTGTCATGTAATATGTTCAGATGTTCAACCTTAGTGTTTCACTCTAAATATTGTGAACCAACCTAATCATAGGTCATCTTCCAGATTTCTGATGAATAGTTTTGTTTTGGTAGTATCCACTGCCTGCACATAAGCTTGCTTTACATTTGTTGATTGGCAAAGTAATATGTGTATTTGGGCATTTTTCCTTTTTTCAAATGGTTTTAGCATATGAAGAAGAAAGTAACAGAAAATTATGGCTACTGGTTTTCTTATTTATGGATGTCAGAATGAAAGTATCAATGCCAACATTTAACATATAAACATAAGTATGCTTTTACTTTCATCTTCTGCTTCCCAACATTCTTCATCTTCTATTGCTACAATCTTGAATTTTAAATACAAACTATTATCATTAATGTTAAAATAAATTAATGTTATTTGAGGTGTATACTTTACCTTTCAAGATTTTTTCAAAATTTTCTGTTAAGTTTATAACCATATTAATGAAGATTATTTTGACAAACTACACTTTACTAGTTTCATTCCTCATTGTCAGTTCTTTTATACCACAGCCTCTCTGTTCTTGAATTATTTATTTTTATTCATCTTTGGTCAGCTGAAACAAATCTTCCAGTAATTTTAAAGTATTAATGGGATATATTTCCTGACTTTGTAGTCGTAACACATTATTGACTGGGGGATTTCTGCAGAAACTAACGCCTGTGGCTGTAATACATCTCCAGTAAAAAATGTGTTAAGAATATTTTAATTTGACAACTTACATAAATGGTTTCCCAAAATTACATGGCTAATTATTAGAAGAACTTATCCTGGAAACAGAGGTCTCCTGATGCTCAGTGCTCCCTTTCTACTACATTATTAAATGTATTTGGTCCTGGAGGGACAGGGAAAGATGGGAATTTTTTGATGCATGCCATTTGTTGGTGTGGTGAAATGGAAAGACATCTAGGTCTGGTGTGAGATCTGAGTTTGTACAAATCACTTAAATGTCTCAGAGACTTGGTTTCTTTTTTGTTTCTCTCTAAAATGTGGATAATAATAACACCTGCTTTATCCATGTATAGTATTGTTAAAGGTATCAAATATTATGCATAAAAGAACTATTGTTTATATACAATTAGTATATGCCAAAAAGAATCACAATATTTTAGGAATTAACCACCAAATTCTAAATGGTGGCTTATCTAATTGCAGTCCTAAGGAAACTTCAAAGAAATCAAACAGCTAGCCCCTCTGATATTCTAAGTAAATTTGAATTGACTTTTCAAACATAGTTTTTGAAAATTCTGTTAAGATTAAACAATTGATAAATAGTATTCTTTTTTTGTATGATCCTACACTAGACCTCCTTTAAAGAGTGAAAATCATATCAGATATATGTTTTCTTTTTTTTTTTTTTTTGGTTTAAAAATCATTTTACAGAGAGCAAACCTTTTTTTCAGTAAGTCCAATACAACTAGGTCAAGTAACTTATACTTTGGGAATGTCTAGAATTGAGAAATGAAACACCAGGATTGCCAAACTGGTGATTATTTTAGCATGCAGAGTAATAGCAAATAATGCCATTTAAGTTGTGAAAGAGAGGCTCTTGTTTCAAAATTTTAAAGGCATATATAATAGCACACTAATGGGAAATTTTCTTTATTAATTAAACATATGAAAAAAGTAATAAAGGTGTCTGACAAAAGGGTTTCTCAAGTGTTAGCTTGCCCTACGATATTGAATTTCCTTTGAAACTATGAAGGTCATAGTGTGCCACAAGAGATATTTATTTACTTCAACTCTTTGTGATCTTATAAGCATGCTGAGAACCAAAAAACACAGCCCCTCATGTTTCTATTAAAGTTTGAACTACAGACTTTTCAGATGCTATTATCACTCATGAAATGAAATAAGTCAATTCTTTTGTCTAGTTGATAGTTAATTACTTTTTGTTAGTATATGATCTTCAGTAGTTAGAGAGTATAGAGCTTTCAAGAATTGATGACAATAATAATAGTAGAAAGAAATGCCACGTGCACATCCTTTAGCTCTGAGAAACACATTTTATCCCATCAAAGCTGACAGAGGAGGAGATCGGCCAAGTTGATGGCAAAAGATCCTGAGTTCACTTCCTCTCACAAGCACACCAAAATCACAACTATATGCAAAACAACCATTGATGAAAAAGACCAGAACCTACCAGAAAAGATTTTCTACAACTAAAGACATAAAGAAAGAACCACAACAAGATGGGTAGGAGGGGCAGACTCATGATATAGTCAAGTCACATACCCCTGGGTGGGCAACCCAAAAACTGGAGAATAATTACATTGCACAGATTCTCTCACAGGAGTGAGAACTCTGAGCCTCACATTGGGCTCCCCAGCCTAGGGGTCTTGCACCAGGAAGATGAGCCTACAGAGCATTCGGCTTTGAAGGTCAGTGGGGCTTAATTTTAGGAGTCCCACAGGAATGGTGAAAATAGAGACTTCACTCTTAAAGGGTGCACACAAAATACACACAACAGGATCCAGGGCAAAGGCAGTAATTTGCTTTAAACCTGGGTGAGATCTATCTGCTGGCCTTGGAGAGTCTCCTGGAGAGGCAGCAGGCAACTGCAGCTCACCCTGGGGAAATAGACACTTATGCAAGCCATTCTTGGGAGCACCTTCTACCACATGGACACTGGTGCTGGCAGACACCATTGTGGAATCCTCCCTCTAGCTCACTAGTGCCAAGACCTGGCCCTAACCAACAGCCTGTAGGTGCCACTGCTGGGATGCCTCAGGCCAAGGAACTAACTGGGTGGTGACAGAGCCACACCCATCAGTAGAGAGGCTACCTAAAGACCTCCTGAACTCACAGCTGCCTCTAGACATGCCTCTAGGCACGACTCTGCCCAGCAGAGGGGCCAGGACCCAGCTTCACTCACTAGTGGGCAGGCACAAGCTTCAGAATAACCTGGGCACCCACCCTGCCTCCAGGAAGCCTGCTCTAGCCTCTGGACCAACCTCACCCACCAGGGGACAGACACCAGATGCAAGAAAACCACAGTCCCACAGCCTACAGATCCAGTATGCTCAGAGTAGGCTAGACCTTACCCTGGGAGCATCTGGGTCCCAGCCCTGTCCACTAGCAGGGGAGTGTGCTTCTGGAATGCATAGGACATCTCCTAGAGAAGGCTACTTCTCCAAGGTCAAGAAATGTAACTAACCTACCACACGCATAAAAATAAAAACAGAAAATTAGACAAAATAAGGCAGCAGAAAAACATGTTCTAGATGAAGAAACAAGATAAAACCCCAGAAGAATTAAGTGAAGTGGAGATAGGAAACCTACCTGAGAAGGAGTTCAGAGTAGTGATTATAAAGGTGACCAAAAACTCAGGAGAAGCATGGATATACACAGTGAGAAGTTAGAAGTTTTTAACAAAGGGTTACAAAATATAAAGAACATCCAAACAGAGATGAAGAATACAATAACTGAAATGAAAACTACACTAGAAGAAATCAACAGTAGACTAAATGATACAGAGGAATTGACCATCAAGCTAGAAGACAGAGAAGTTGAAATCACTGAAGTTGAACCAAAAAAAAAGAAAAAAGAAAAAAAGAAAAAAGAATGAAAAGAAATTAAGGCAGTTTAAGAGACTTCTGGGACAACATCAAGTGCACTAATACTTACATTACAGGGGTCCCAGAAAGAGAAGAGAGAGGTTCAGAGAACATATTTTAAGACATAATAGCTGAAAACTTCCCTAACCTGGGTAAAGAAACAGATATCCAAGTCTAGGAGGTGCAGAGAGTCCCACACAGGATTAACCCAATGAGGAACACACCAAGACATGTTGTAATTAAAATGACAAAAATTAAAGATAAAGAGAGAATATTAAAAGCAACAATGTAAAAGCAACAAATAACCTACAAAGGAATACCCATAGGCTATATCAGCTGACTCTTCAGCAGAAACCCTATGAGCCAGAAAGGAGTGGCACAATATATTTAAAATGATTCAAGGGAAAAACCTATAACCAAGAATACTCTAGCAAGCAAGGTTCTCACTCATATTTGATGGAGAGATCAAAAGTTTACAGACAATCAAAAGTTAAAAGAGTTCAGCACCACCAAACCAGGTTTACACGAAATGTTAAAGGAACATGTCCTAGCAAGAAACAAAAGGCAACAACTAGAAACATGAAAATTACAAAATGAAAAAGCTCATCAGTAAAGGCAAACATACAGTAAGGTAGGAAATCATCCCCACAGAAAGCTATTAGGAAGGTTGAAAGAAAAAATTATTAAGTCATCTATATCCACAATAAGCAATTAAGGAATACACAGAACAATTAGATGTAAAATATGATGTCAAAAATAGTAATCATGAGGGGAGGAGAATACAAATGCAGGGTTTTTAAAATGCATTAGTCTGTGTGTGTGTATGTGATTTAATATGGCTATATTGAAACAACATGGTAAATACTAACCAAAAATCTACTATATATATATATATATATATATATATATATATATATATATATATACACACACATACATACACATGCATGCATATATATATACACACACACACACAAAAAGAAAAGGAATCAAAAAATAACACTAAAGACAGTAATCAAATCAAAAGAGAAGAGAATAAAAGAAGAAATGAAAAAAAAACTATAAAAACAACACCAAAACAATTAACAAAATGGCAATAAGAACATACATATCAATATTTACTTTAAATGTAAAAGGATTAAATGCTTCAATCAAAAGACATAGAGTGGCTGAGTGGATACAAAAACAAGACCCATATATATGCTTCCTACAAGATACTCAAATCAGATCTAAAAGCAAATTCAGAATGAAAGTGAGTGGATGAAAAAAGTATTCCATGCAAATGGAAGTCAAAAGAAAACAGGGGTAGCAATATTTATATCACACAAAATCGACTTTAAAATAAAGAATGTTACAAGAGACAAAGGACACATCATGATCAACGGATCAATCCAAGAAGATATAACAATTCTAAATACAGATGCACCCAACATAGGAGCACTTAAATACATAAAGCAAATGTTAACGGATATAAAGCAAGAAATTGACAGTAATATAATAATAGTAGGGGACATTAACACTCCACTTACATCAATGGACAGAACATCCAGACAGAAAATCTGTAAGGAAACACTGGCCTTAAGTGACACATTAGATCAAATGCGCTTAATTGATATATAGAGAGCATTCCATCCGAAAGCAGCAGAATACACATTCTTTTCAAGTGCACATGGAACATCCTCCAGGAGAGATCACATGCTAGGCCAAAAAACAAGCCTCAACAAATTTAAGAGAATAGAAATTATAGCAAGCATTTTCTTTTCTGATGACAATGATATGAAACTAGAAATCAACTACAAGAAAAAAGCTGCAAAAAACACAAACACAAGGAAGCTAAACAGTATGCTACTAAACAAAAAATGGATCACTGAAAAAGTCAAAGAGGAAATGACAAATTACCTAGAGACAAATGAAAATGAAAAAAACAATAATCCAAAACCTATGGGACTCAGCAAAAGCAGTTCTAAGAGAGAATTTTATAGCAATCAAGCTTACCTCAGGGAACAAGAAAAATTTCAAATAAACAACCTAACCTTACATATAAAGGAACTAGAGAAAGAAGAACTAACAAAACCCAAAGGTAGCAGGAAACAAAATCATAAAAATCAGAGCAAAAATTAATAAAATAGAGACTAAAAAGCAATAGAAAATATCAATAAAACTACAAGCTGGTTCTTTAAAAATAAAGAAAATTGATAAACTTTTAGCCAGACTAATCAAGGAAAAAGGGGAGAGGGCCCAAATCAATAAAATCAGAAATGAAAAAGGAGAAGTCACAACCGATGCCACAAAAATACATAGGACCATAAGAGACTACTACAGGCAACTATATGCCAACAAAATGGAAAACCTAGAAGAAATGGACAAATTCCTAGAAGTGCACAATTTCCCAAGACTCAACCAGGAAGAAGTAGGAAGTATGAACAGACCAATTACCAGTAATAAAATTGAATCAGTAATTTAAAAAACTCCCAGCAAATAATGTAAATTGATACAGCCACTATGGAGAACAGTATGGAGGTTCCTTAAAAAACTAAAAATAGAACTACCATGCAACCCAGTAATCCCACTACTGGGCATGTACCCTGAGAAAACCATAATTCAAACAAGAGTCATGTACCACGATGTTTATTGCAGCTCTATTTACAATAGCCAGGACATGGAAGCAACCTAAGTGTCCATCGACAGATGAATGGATAAAGAAGATGTGGCAAATATATACAATGGAATATTACTCAGCCATAAAAAGAAACGAAATTGATTTATTTGTAGTGAGATGGATGGGCCTAGAGTCTGTCATACAGAGTGAAGTAAGTCAGAAAGAGAGAAACAAATACCGTATGCTAACACACATATATGGAATCTAAAAAAAAAAAAGGTCATGAAGAACCTAGGGGCAAGATGGGAATAAAGATGCAGACCTACTAGAGAATGGACTTGAGGACACAGGGAGGGGGAAGGGTAAGCTGGGACAAAGTGAGAGAGTGGCATGGACATATATACACTACCAAATGTAAAATAGATAGCTAGTGGGAAGCAACTGCATAGCACAGGGAGATCAGCTCGGTGCTTTGTGACCACCTAGAGCGGTGGGATAGGGAGGGTGGGAGGGAGGGAGAAGCAAGAGGGAAGAGATATGGGGATATATGTATATGTATAGCTGATTCACTTTATTATAAAGCAGAAACTAACACACCATTGTAAAGCAATTATACTCCAATAAAGATGTTAAAAAATAAAATAAAAAAGTCTCAGCAAAAAAATGTCCAGGACCAGATGGCATCACAGGTGAATTCTACCAAACATTTAAAGAAGAGTTAACACCTATCCTTCTCAAACTATTATCAAAAACTGCAGAGGAAGGAACTCCCAAACTCATTCCATGAGGCCAGCAGCACCCTGACACCAAAACCAGAGAAAGATATCACGAAAAAAAAGAAAATTACAGGCCAATATCATTGATGAACATAGATGCAAAAATCCTCAACAAAATATTAGCAAGTCAAACCCAACAATACATTGCAAAGATCATACAACATGGTCAAGTGCGATTTACCCCAGGAATGAAAGGAGTTTTCAATATCTGCGAATCAAACAATGTGATAGACCACATTAATCAACTGAAGAATAAAAAGCACATGATCATCTCAGGAGATTCAGAAAAAGCTTTTGACAAAATTCAACATCCATTTATGATAAAAACTCTCCAAAAAGTGGGCATAGAGGGAACATACCTCAACATAACAAATGCCGTTTTCTCCAAACCTACAGAAAATATAATACCCAACAGTAAAAAGCTGAAAGCCTTCCAACCAAATTCAGAAACAAGACAAGGATGCCCACTTACCACTTCTTTTGAATATGGCACTGGAAGTCCTAGCTACAGAAATCAGACAAGAAAAAGAAATAAAAGGTATCCAAATTGGAAAGGAAGAGGTAAAATTGTCATTATATGTAAATGACATGATAGGCTATAGAAAACCTTAGAGACTCCATACAAAAATATTAGAACTAATAAATGAATTAAGCAAGTTAGCAGCATACAAAATTAATATACAGAAATCCGTTGTAATTTTTACACTAACAATGAAATTTACACTAACAATTTACACTAAGAAAGAGAAAGAATTTATCCTAATGAAAAAAGTGAAAGTAAAAAACCAATCCCTGTAAAAATCAAGTCAAACAAAAATACCTAGGAATAAACCTAAATAAGGAGGTGAAAGACCTATATGCTGAGAACTATAAAACAGTGATAAAGGAAATTGAAGATGATTCAAAGAAATGGAAAGTTATCCCATGCTCTTGGATTGGAAGAATTAATATTGTTAAAATGGCCATACCACCAAAAGCAATCTACAGATTTCATGTGATCCCTATGAAATTACCCATGATATTTTTCACAGAACTAGGACAAATAATCCTAAAATTTGTATGGAACCACAAAAGATCCAGAATTGTCAAAGTAATCCTGAGGAAAAAGAACAAACCTGGAGGAAAAAATAGCCCTCCAACATTTCAGACAATGCTACAGAACTACAGTAATCAAAGCAGGGTGGTATTGGCACAAAAACAGACATATAGATCAATGGAACAGAATAGAGAGCCTAGAAATAAATCCACACACCTACAGTCAATTAATCTTTGACAAAAGGGGGCAAGAATATACAATGGAGAAAAGACAGTCTCTTTAGCAAGTGGTGTTGCGAAATCTAGACAGCCTCATGTAAATCAGTGAAATTAAAACACTCCCTCACACCATATACAAAAGTAAACTCAAAATGGTTTAAAGACCTAGATATAAGACATGACACCATAAAACACCTAGCAGAGAACATGGGCAAAACATACTCTGACATAAATAGTACTAATATTTTCTTAGTCTCCCAAGGCAAAAGAAAGAAAAGCAAAAGTAAGCAAATGGGACCTAATCAAACTTATAAGCTTTTGCACAGCAAATGAAACCATAAACCAAACAAAAAGGCAACACACAGAATGGGAGAAAACATATGCAAATGATGCAACTGACAAGGGGATAATTTCTAAAATACACAAACAGCTCATACAACTCAATACCAAAAGAATGAACAGCCCAATCAAAAAATGGTCAGACAACTTGAATAGACATTTCTCCAAACAGGACATACAGATGGCTAACAGGCACATGAAAAGATGCTCAACATCACTAATTGAGAAATGCAAATCAAAGCTACCATGAGGTATCACCTCACACTGGTCTGAATGGTCATGATCAGAAAGTCTACAAACAATAAATGCTGGAGAGGGTGTGGAGAAAAGGGAACCCTCCTACATTGTTGGTAGGAATGTAAATTGGTTCAGCCACTATGGAGAACAGTATGGAGGTTCCTTAAAAAACTAAAAATAGAGTTACCATATGATCCTGTAATCCCACTGCTGGACATATAACTGGAAATGATAAAAACTCTAATTCGAAAAGATATACACACCCTAATATTCATAGCCCCACTATTTACAGTAGCCAAAATATGGAAGTAACCTAAGTGTCTATCGACGAATGGATAAAGATGTGGTATACATATAAAATAGAATATTACTCAACCTTAAGAAGAATGAAATACTGCCATTTGCAGCAACATGAATGGACCTAGAAATTAGCATACTGAGTGAAGTAAGTCAGACAGAGAAATACAAATATTACATGATACCACTAATATGTAGAGTATAAAAAATAATACAAATGAATTTATTTACACTTATTTCACCTAGGTCTCTACCTCTTTGCCTGCAGTTATTTTAAATGCAGAGCTTCCATTTGCTAATATCATTTATTCAATAGTGTTATCATCCTAATAATTTACTCCTAAAAGAAAGCATTTCTATGCATAATTGAAGAGATTTGTTATATACAGTGCACATGACAAAGTCACTCTAAGGCTATTTATGTTAAACAGACATTCTTACCATCAACTCTCCTTCTCTTTTTCCCCCCAGCTTTATTGAGATATAATTGGCATGTAACATTGTGCAAGTTTAAGGTATACAAAATGATGATTTGATACATGTATATATTGTGAAACAATTAACACCCTAAAGTTACTTAACACATTCATCACCTCACATAATTACATTTTTGTGTGTCCTGTGAACATTTAAGATCTATTCTTTTAGCAACTTTCAAGTATAGGACACAGTATTGTTAAATATAGTTTCCATGCTGTGTACTAGATCCCCAGAACTTAATCAGCATTGTACTAATTGACCAACATCTCCTTTTCTCTACCTCCAAGCCCCTTTTAACCACCATTCTACTCTGTGAGTTTGGCTTCTTTTAGATTCACCATGTAAGTAAGATCTCACAGTATTTATCTTTCTACGTCTGACTTATTTCACATGGCATAATGTCCTCAAGTTCCACCCACGTTGTTCCAAATAGCAAGATTTCCTCCTTTTACATGTGTGAATAATACTACTGTGTGTGTGTGTGTGTGTGTGACGTTTTCATTATCCATTCATCTGTCAATGGACATTTAGGTTGTTTACATGTCTTGAGTACTGTGAATAATGCTGAAATAAACCTGGGGGTGCAGATATATCTTCAAGGTAGTGATTTCATTTTCTTTGGATATATACCCAGAAGTGGGATTCCTGGATCATATGGTAGTTTCATGTTTAATTTTTTGAAGAACTTCCATACTGTTCTCCATAGTGGCTGTACCAATTTACATTCCCACCAACAGCACACAAGGGTTCCCTTTTCTTCACACCCTTGTCAACACTTGTTATTTCTTTTCTATTTGATAATGACCATTCTAACATGTGTGAAGTGATATCTCATTGTGGTTTCAATTTGCATTTACTTGATAATCAGTGATGTTGAGCATCTTTTTGTGTACATGTTGGCCATTTGTATGTAGTCTTTAGAAAAATATCTATCAGGTCTTCTGCTATTTTTTAGTGGGGTTATTTGTTTTCCTGCAATTGAGTTATCTGAGTTCTTCATATATTTTGGACATTGACCTCTTATCTGATAATGGTTGGTAAATATTTCTCCCTTTCTGTAGGTTGCCTTCTCATTTTGTTGATTATTCAGTTTGCTGTGCAAAAGCTTTTTAGTTTGATGTAGTTCTACTTGTTTATTTTGCTTTTGTTGCTTGTGTTTTTGGTGTCATATCTAAAAACTTGTTGTCAAGACTGATGTCAAGGAGCATTTTTCCTATGTTTTCTTCTAGGAAAGTCTTAAATTTAAGTCTTTAATCCATTTCGAGTTAAGTTTTGTGAATGGTATAAGATAGAGGCCACAATTCATTCTTTTTATTCGAATATCCAGTTTTACCAATACCATTTATTGAAGAGACTACCTTTCCCCACTGAGCATTCTTGAAAGACTGAGGAAGTAGTTGTCTCACCCCACTCTTCCTTTCCATGCAAGGGGAACTCTTTCTAGCTGGGGAGTTCCTTCTTGGTGCTGAGTAATGGCAGATTGGTAATCAGATGATACAGGCAAAATGAAGCAGTTTTCCTTACCTTTTTGTGTAATTATTCTCAAATTTTTTGTTCTAGTGTGTTGCTGAAATTTCTTAATTGGATTCCAGAGCTCTCCCAGAGATGTTTATGTTTGTGGATGTGTCTAATTGTTAGTCTTTGTAGAAGGATGGAGGCGGGGGTCTCCTACTCAACCATCTTGGTGGCATCAGTCCCTTAAGGCAGATTATTGAAAACCACGGTAACAGTGTGTACAAAGACTAACAGTGAGAAATGGCTAAGTCCTTCTGAACAACACTAACTTTATAAATAATAAGATGATATTCAACACAGATCAGCCTTTCAGGACAAGGATTGATTTTATTATTGCATTTATCTATTTAGTTCCCTAATTCTATAGTTATGATTGGGGATGCTATTCCCACAAATGTAGTACAGATAGAAATACATGCATGAATAGTCAATTGTATTTAAAATAAAATACTTCAAATCAAGTAACAGGACTTCAGAATAGCACACTCCACTGTATTTTTCTTAAATTGTATTTTTAATAATTTATCATCCATGCTATATTTTTCCATATGTCAGAGTAAGATTCCACATTGTTCAGAGAAAGTGATAAAACTAATTACAAAATGTCTATACTAATTGTACCTCCAAAGATACATTATGAACTTAATAAAAACAGAAGATGGAAGGCACTCAAACTATCACGTCATAAGACTGAACTGCCAGGTACTAGATGATTTTAGGTGCAATGACACATTTCTATTTTCAAATAAAATAGAGAATTTAAAAAGTAACTATTTAATAATAATAGAGTATGTGGTTGAGAAAGCATACTGAAAAAGCCCTTTCACTTCTGTATGGAGATAGGAAAACTAAGAGTTTTTTTATCCACGTAGGAAACAAATTAATCAAGCAATGAACTCTGATGACACGATCTCACACATTTCAATAATCTTTGTCACAACGTGCATTTAAAGAACAGCAAGTAAGGGCATAACTGTACAGAAGAAGTTGAGCCACAACCAACTGAACTAAGGTAAAGAGAACAAACTTCATATATAAAAAGTAAAAGCTGAGCCTTGCAATATTTCAAGTCTACTCATGATGGAGTGCTTTGGAAGTTATTTGGGGATGGAAGTTTTCATATGATCACAGTTGGCTTCCAGTAACATCTCAGTGACACACATAATATAGTGTGGATCTTTTGATTTCAGGTAGTTTGTGATTATGAATGACTTATACTACTGAGTGATAAGTGTTCAAATTC
The DNA here is from genome assembly GCF_009873245.2 of Balaenoptera musculus. NCBI lineage: Eukaryota > Metazoa > Chordata > Mammalia > Artiodactyla > Balaenopteridae > Balaenoptera > Balaenoptera musculus. Next base: position 69,063,924 of record NC_045806.1, on the reverse strand, counting down.
TGGGTTTGGCAGCATGTGTTAAGGGACAAGAACTACTCACCTCCTATTGTCTTCCTCTTGAGGTGTCATATGTGGATAAGTGGCATTAGAAGCTGGGTGAATCCATGTTTCTATTCTAATGTGTGCTTTCTTGACAGGAAACTCATGGAAAGGCTATTTTCTTTTTAATAGCTGCCACCCCACTATCCAAACTAGAAGTATTGGGATGGTGGGGCTTGCAGTATAGGTGAATGGGGATGGAAATAGGAAATGAGAGCACAAAAATCATTAATATTTGGATGGATTTGGACTTAATAGGGAAAAGTCCAATAATACTGGAAAAAAAGGACACCCTAGAGAGCTTCTGATGTAAAATTGGTTATTTTCTTTGAATGGTAAAAATAGAACTACCATTACATTAATATGCAAGTTTTAAAAATTTAATGAAATGTTTAAGAAGTCTAAGATATAGTTAAAGCCTACCTAAGGAAGACCTGTATCAGCTGTAATTCATGAAATGTCAGTTGCCACTTTACAGTAGGGAAAATCTTACAGTTTTTAATTAGACAATGAAAATAAATACTTATGGGTTCATAAACACGGAGGCCGAATAAGAAACAAATGAACCTAATGTGATCTAATTTTTTAAACAAAGCAAATTTCATTGGTCACACCTTCTCATTTTACCTTATCTGGAAAAAAGTTAGAGCCATTGGAGTAGCTACCAAGGTTTTTAGAACAATCTGAAAGTAGAGTAATATAAAAATAAGTTCCTACGAACTCAGACAGACCATTAGGTAAGAGGGAGGTTGCGACCTTATGTATATAAAAAGTAGCATGCTTTATTCTGTTTATCAGGATCAGTTAACAACATGTGGTCAGCACCTGCTGAATTTTGTAGGCACCAGAACATTCAAAAAGGATTTTTAGCTGCTACCAAATTTGAAAAATGAAAGAAGACTGGAATTGACTAATAATAATCATCATAATAATAACAGCTAATATTGTGCTATTTTTGAGTCAGGCACTCTGCATTACATTAACACATATAATCCTCATTATAATTCAATGAAATACAAACTATGAGTAACTTCATTTTACAAAGCAGGAAACTGAGGCAAAAAAAGCAAATGGAATTAAATAAAATAACTCATGTTATTTAGCACAGTGCCTGACACATAAAAATTAGTCAACAAATATTAGATTTAAATAATAATTAATGCTTCCCAAGCTCACAAAAATAAGCTATTAGAAATATTCAAATCCAGATTGTCTGATTCTGGACACTGTACACTTAATCATTACACTGTACTTCAGAAAATATATTACTTCTAAAGGATCAGTTATGCTCCAAAAGTGTAGTTGTGCCATTAAATGGTTGCCAAAAGATAACATGTGAGAGGTAGAATGGCCTAAAATATCCAGGTCTATGGGGATGAGCTGCCTAGCAATAGCTAAATATTTTACATAGAAATGTTACTATACTTCATATATGTTCAAATGTCAGTATCATTAAAGGGCAAAAGTAAGATTTCTTTTAATAAAGCAAAGGAATTTTTCATACATCTCTAGAAGAGCTAAGCAGAGTTATAGAGGAATGCAGTCTCACATCCTATATATTTACTTTCCTTATAACTATCTTATTTCCCAAAGCTCTAAGGCTGGAATAAGTCTCAAAAACAGAGGCATACGTGGTGAGCATTTTCCTTAATCCTAGATCCTGGCAAACAAATTTCAAACACTTAACTTCCTGTTCCTTGTCACCAGAAACACAATCTACCCAACAAATACCATGCTTTTAAAAAACACCATTATGTTCACTATTCATCTCCTTGGATATACATCTCACTTCCTGGACCTCATCACCTGATGCACAGGATCTTATTACTCCTCAGCCTTCCTGATCATGACTCCCATCTCTGTTCATGAGCCTTTAGCTTTCACAGACACATTTTGTACCTCATCAGTAAGAATGGAAAAGAAGAGACAGATTCAAAGAGAGCAACAAAGGAAAAACCAGCAGGGCTTTGTAACTAATTGCATATGGAGTTTTCAAGTAGTAGAATTTTTAAAGTTAAAGATGATTTCCACAAACCCACAGCAAGCATTATTCTCAGTGGTGAAAAACTGAAAGCATTTCCTCTAAGATCAGGAACAAGGCAAGGAAGTCCACTCTTGACACTATTATTCAACATAGTTTTGGAAGTCCAAGCCATGGAAATCAGAGAAGAAAAAGAAATAAAAGGACTCCAAATTGGAAAAGAAAAAGTAAAACTGTCACTGTTTGCAGATGACATGATACTATACATAGAAAACCCTAAAGGTGCTACCAGAAAAATCCTAGAGCTCATCAATGAATTTGGTAAAGGTGAAGGATACAAAATTAATATGCAGAAATCTCTTGCATTCCTATACACTAACAATGAAAGATCAGAAAGAGAAATCAGGGAAACAATCCCATTTACCATTGCATCAAAAAGAATACAATACATAGGAATAAACCCACCTAAGGAAGCAAAATACCTGTACTCAGAAAACTAAGATGCTGATGAAAGAAATAAAAGATGACACAAACATATGGAAAGATGGACCATGTTCTTAGATTGGCAGAATCAATATTGTCAAAATGGCTATATTACACAAGGCAATCTACAGATTGAATGCAATCCCTATCAAATTAGCAATGTCATTTTTCACAGACCTAGAACAAAAAATTTACAATTTGTAACAAAACGTAAAAGACAATGAATAGCCAAAGCAATCTTGAGAAAGAAAAACGGAACTGGAGGAACCAGGCTCCCTGACTTTCAGAGTACACTACAAAGCTACAATCATCAAAACAGTATGATAGTGGCACAGAAACAGAAATATAGATCAATAGAACAGGATAGAAAGTCCAGAGATAAACCCATGCATCTATGGTCACCTAATTTATGACAAAGGAAGCAAGAATATATAATGGAGAAAAGACAGTCTCTTCAATAAGTGGTGGTAGGAAAACTGCACAGCTACATGTAAAAGAATGAAATTAGAACACTCCCTAACACCATACACAAAAATAAACTCAAAATGGATTAAAGACCTAAATGCAAGACCGGATACTATACAACTCTTAGAGGAAAACATAGGCAGAACACTATTTGACATAAATCACAGCAAGATCTTTTTTGACCCACTTCCTAGAGTAATGAAAATAAAAGCAAAACTAAACAAATGGTACCTAATCAAACTTAAAAGCTTTTGCACACTAAAGGAAACCATAAACATAATGAAAAGACAACCTTTCTAATGGTAGAAAATATTTGCAAATGAAGCAACTGACAAGAGATTAATCTCCAAAATATACAAAGAGCTCATGCAGCACAATATCAAAAAAATAAACAACCCAATCAAAAAACGGGCAGAAGACCTAAATAGACATTTCTCCAAAGAAGACATACAGATGGCCAAGAGGCACATGAAAAGATGCTCAACATCACTAATCATTAGAGAAATGCAAATCAAAACTACAATCAATTATCACCTTACACCTGTCAGAATGGCCATCACCAAAAAATTTACAAACAATAAATGCTGGAGAGCGTGTTGAAAAAAGGGAACCCTCCTACACTGTTGGTAGGAATGTAAACTGGTATAGCCACTATGAAGAACAGTATGGAGGTTCCTTAATAAAATAAAAATAGAGCTAACATATGATCCAGCAATCCCACTCCTGGGCATATATCTGGAGAAAAGCATAATTCGAAAAGATACATGCACCACAATATTCATTGCAGCACTATTTACAATTGCCAAGACATAGAAGCAACCTAAATGTCCATCAACAGAGGAATGGATAAAAAAGATGTGGTACATATATACAATGGAATATTACTCAGCTATAAAAAAGAATGAAATTGTGTCATTTGTAGCAACATGGATAGACCTAGAGATTGTTATACTGAGTGAAGTAAGTCAGACAGAGAAAGACAAATAAATATTATATGATATCGCTTACATGTGGAATCTAAAAAAAGGGCACAAATGAACTTATCTACAAAACAGGAATAGAGTTATAGATGTAGATAACAAACTTATGGTTACCAGGGGGTAAGGTGGGAGGAGGGATAAATTGGAAGTTTGGGATTGACATATACAGACTACTATATATAAAATAGATAACTAAAAGGACCTACTGTATAGCACAGGGAATTCTACTCAATAATCTGTAATGGCCTATATGGGAAAAGAATCTAAAAAAGAGTGGATATATGTATATGTATAACTGATTCACTTTGCTTTAGACCTGAAACTAACACATTGTAAATCAGCTCTACTCCTATAAAAATTTTTTTTAAAATGAGAGTGAGATTAAATGGCCCAAGTAAAATTAAAGCTTATCCTTTATTATAAGCTAAAGTTTTACATGGCTAAATAACCAAATATACCATAATGTAAATACTTTCTTTGTTCAAGAAAACCCCTTATTAGCTGTTACTGATAACCAATGAAAAGTCTTCATTAACAGTTGCAAGGATATATTAATTTATTCTTAAAATTATTACACTAGATTAGATATGTCAATTGTGTAAATTAGATCCATTAATTGAAGGAAGCAATGCTTTGTAAGATTTTTTTTTACTGTGATATATAATCACTTGGCTGTAAGTATGCATTATAGACATGGTACAAAATTGATGACCCAGGACTTAATTTACTTCAAATGGAAAGTAGTTAATGAAATAATGGATTCTAATAATAATAACAGGTATCTCTAGTCAGTGTATGAAGAAACTGAAGACCAGAGAAGTTAAATAACTTGTCCAAAATCACACAAAATTTAAAATCTTCTGCTTGTGGTAAAAGATGGAGAGATTTTAATCTAAATACAATGTAGCCTTTCTGCTAACAGTGAACTTTTATCCATTTACACTTATGGGCGAATAAAATGTCTAAGAACAGGCATTCCTAGGGGATAAATGGAAAGAAAAGAGTGGTAGGCCATCATTCTTTAAAATCAATAGGGATGAAAGTAGAAATGAAGATCAGTGACTTAAAATTTTACTGATAGTAAAGCTCTGATTTCGTAAGCAGAGTAATACCCCACCCCTTGCCAAAAATGTCCTGGAATCTGTGAATGTGTTATATCATGTGGCAAAGGGGAGTTAAGGTGGCTGGTGGAATTAAGGTTGCTTAGCAGCTGACCTTAAAAATGGGGAAAACATCCTTGATCATCTGCATGGGAGCAGTGCAATAACATGGACCTTTAAAAGCAGAAGAGGAAGACAGAAAAGGAGGTCACAGAGATGTCACAATAGGGGAAGAGGCAGGAG